>NC_091582.1:15998660-16003660 GCF_042767895.1 Penaeus vannamei | reverse complement strand
TTAAGTCATTATGTATTAGAGTGCGCTAACGAGATATTAATACCTGCCTGGAAGAATCAGAACCAGTGTTTAATGATTGTGTTTTTTTCCTGTGGTTTAGCGGTTATGATGTTTTTTCTTGTGTCATGAAACCAAATGCTTTATTATGACAGGGAGACTTTCTCAGCATAAGTTTGTTTCGTCCAGTTTTGTTTAACTTGACCGAAGAGGAGACTCGCGACCTGACTTAACATCCCGTGGTCTAGGTCAGCATTATCTCTAATGAATTATCACCTAATTCCAATCCTATTAGCGCGTAATTAGCAGTGGTTCCTTCTATAGGGCTTCTCGCAGCGGCCCGGGGTGATGAGACCGTCCGGCTAATGAACGGGTGTGTTTGAAACGTCATATGGGGGTAATGCGAGACAAGGGGGGGGGGGGGTAAGGCTGTTTTTAGGCCTAGGGAAAGTCAGACGCGAATAGAAGGAGCGACGATGATGGATAGAAGCGGAGGGGAAATGCTGTTTCCTCTTCGTCGGCGTTTGTCTAACCCTTCATCTTGCCCTTTGATCTTCTTCCGTAAGGAGGGCGTCTGTTGGTAGGATTCCTCTCAGGTCATGACCTAAGATTCCCACGGGAGGTCCTTCGGGCACAGAGGGTCAGGTTCGGGGGTTGATGATAACTTCTTCGTTTTTATTTTTATCTTTGTTTTATTTTTTATCTCGACAGGGTGGGTTAGGGGGGGTTATAGAGGGAGGGGATAGCAGGATGGGGTAGGGGGGTGTTACAGAGGGAGGGGATTATTTTTGAGGTTTGTTGAGTTTTTTTACTCTCAGAATTTTCTGTTTCACATCTTTTATATGTTTTTATTCTGAGTCTAGCTCATATTAGAAAGGGGGATCCTTAGCTATCATTTATTGTTTTAGACTCACTTGCGGAATCTGACGAAATTGGTCCTTCTTATCCATTTGTCCTATACTTTATCTTTTCGCGAAAACACCTAATTAGAAGGTTACATATTTGAATGTTGTTTACCCTATTCCGCCCCCCCCTCCCTCTCCCTCCCCTCCTCCTTCGGGACGTGACAAGACGAGCCGTTACGAATTGTGAGTGACAAGGGACGCTTTCACTTGTTACCATCCTCACACGCTTCTGGCGACCTCTGACCCCTGACCCTTCTCCCCTCCCCTTTGGTCTTCCCTCCCTCCCCTCTCCCCCGAACACCCACTCCCCACTACTCCCCCTAGGTCTTAATACCCCCCTTCCCCCAACCTCCTTCCACCCTCGCCCCCGCTCCGAAAAGGTCAGTGTCACACCACTTGACCTTTGATCAAATCACCTGGAATTTGTGCCAATTTACCCTAGATTTTAACCGTTTCGTGGAAGCCATTACTCGGGTCAGCTGTTTAATGTCAGGGTTGCCGAGAAGGCTAATATGCAATACTGGTATACTGGAAATCTTTAGAGCAATGAAGTCATATGTTGATAGATTTACATTCCTTCTTTTAAAGACAGATTTGTAAATTGGAAAAGAAAATTACACCTTAGGAGAACTGGTTATATCGTTACCACTCGCTGTTTGTACAATGGGAGGCAGGATATCACGGTATGTAGGCCTACATGAGCCCAGGAATGGAAAGCTGAACCTGGACGTAAATAGGCCTTTTGCGATTTTTTCCGTCCGTGGCGCAGGTAACAGGGACGAGGACGTGTAGGTACATCGCCTTAATGACACGAGGCACCGGGTTCGGAGCCCATAAATCAGGACTTTCTAAGGATGGAGGACCTTATTATGACGGCTTTATTGACGTCATAGTTGTGTTTGGCGTGGTTTGGTTGGCGGTGAAGGTCGGTGGGGGTGGGGGGAGGGCTGTTGTGTTAGGGAAAGGACTGGGAGAGAGGAGGATTGGATGTAGGATTTCGATTGAATAGAGTGCTCTTGCGTGGGGATCCTAGTCACTGACTCACCTTCGATCCCTCATGGCCTCCGTCGTTTTGTTTACATCACGCGTAGTCTCCCCGTATCCTATTCTATCCCGATCCGAATCTCGCGCATATCTCCACGCCCTTTCCCAGCAGCCAGTCTCGGTATCCTGCGCTTCCCCAAGTCCCCGCGCGGCGCCCCTCTCCTCGCCCAGGATGCGCCTCGCCCCTCTCTCCAGGATGAGTCGAACGTCGAACTCTCCTCGATCTCTCTCCCGGCAGGTCACCTTCTTGGGAGAGCCTTAAGGACTTGGGAGAGGAGTCCTTGAGGCGTCCTGCACCCAGAGGCACTCGTCACCCGGGGACAGGAGGACCTTGAGACGACTTTTAAATTATTATTTTTCGAAGGACTTAAGTGTTATTTTAAGAATCGGAATTTAGAGGCTGTACTTTCGGTTTCTAATGATCTGTTTCTTTTTCTCCCTCAGGTAAGGACCGCCGTCTTAGGCACGCTGCTCCGAGGGCGGTAAGTGTGCCACGAGGCCAGGTATTTCTCCTGGAGTGGCTATGGGCAGGCTGGTGGCCGCACGCGCTGTGGTGTTTACGTTGGTAAGTGTGTGTGGGTACGAGTGTAAACCGTACAGGGTATATGCTCTTGATATCGTCCTCTGATGAATTGACCTCTTGCTGTGTATCTATATATTAAATATTTGTGTATATATATATATATATATATATATATATATATATATATATATATATATATATATTATGTATATGTATATGTATATGTAGGTATATATATATATATATATATATATATATATATATATATATATTATATATATATATATATATATGTATATATATGTATATATGTATATATATATGTATATATATGTATATATGTATATATATATGTATATATATATATATATATTTATGTATATATATATATATATATATATATATATATGTATATGTATATATATATATATGTATATGTATATGTATATATATATATATATGTATATATATATATATATATATATATATATATATTTATTTATTTATTTAATTATTTATCTTTATATATATGAATAGAAAAACACTCTACCGTGATTTATTGAAGAAAGTAAGACAACGGTTTCGGAATCGTCCTCGATTCCATCTTCGGGTATATGTATATAGACACACACACACACACACACACACACACACACACACACACACACACACACACACACACACACACACACACACACACACACACACACACACACACACACACACACACACACACACACACACACACACACACACACACACACACACACACATATATTACATATCAATACATTCGGCAAAGCATAATGAACAAGGCTTGTGTAACAACCAATCGGTGGATTATTATGTCAGTTTAATAAATGCAAAACGCATTCCGCGCATTTCAATCTGTTGCACAACTCGGGTCGCGTGGCTGGCTTCACGTATCGATGTTGCAAGGGATTCGTTGCAAGGAGGCGGCCGCACTATCGAGGGTGATTCCCAGCGAAGGCCGCGTCACTCGACCCTCGCTGGCGGTGAAGGAGGACGCCCGTGCGAGGATGAATCTCGGGCTGGCGCGGTGGGGAGGCGGTGGGCGGTTTGGGCGTGCGCTGGGTGAGGCGTGGGCGTGCGCTGGGATTTCGGGTTGGGGATAAAGCGGTGGGCGCGATTAGGAGCGTTGTTCGGGTTCACTCGTCGCGTCGGCAATGTCGGTTCTTGTCGCGATATGATTTTTTTTTTTTTATCTTTTCATATTTCTATTTTGTGTATAGAAATTTCTTCGATTTTGCTAACACTGAAGCGTGTGTTTTAAATTTGTTGCTTCGTATGTATTTAAATGTGATTTCCTAAAACGTAATACAATCTTCGAGGTGTTCTTATGAACCGAGTAGCCCAAACAACAAACAATTTAATATCCTTCATTGTATGGTAAACCGTCGTATTCTGCGCGTTCACTGGACATGGGGATCCGTGCCTTCCAATAAGAAGACACTCATGTAGACAATGTGTCTCTCCCCCCCTTCTCCACCTCCCCCCTTCCCCCCTCCTCTTCCTCCCTCCTCCTCCTCCTCCTCCACCTCCCCCCTTCCCCCCTTCCCTCCACCTCTCCCCCTTCCCCCCTCCTCTCCGCCTCCCCCCTTCCCCCCTTCTCCACCTCCCCCCTTCCCCCCTCCTCTTCCTCCTCCTCTTTCTCCTCTTCCACCTCTTCCCCCTCTTAGCTGATTCTGGAGAGCGCTGTGTTTAGGGATAGAGGGTGGGGGGAGGGGGAGGGGGAGGTGGGGATATGTTCCCCCCACTATCCCCCTTTCTCGGGACAGACCCGTTTCGCACAGCCAGGATCAACTCAGCAATAAGGTGCTTCACTGTTTTTAGTAGAGTGAAGGAGACGATGCGTTGAACTGCTTTTTAAAAGACGAGAATTAAAAGGAAGTTTAATTGGGGTTATTTTTGTTTCTCTCTTTATTACTCTGAGGAAAAATCAAAGCCCAACATTGATCACTTTAATAATATCCCGGAAGCTGGCACTCAAGACATAGCCGATATCGAGTGCCTTCGAGCGAGAGCAGTGGCACTTGAGTGAACCCTCTCTCATTTGCCTGGCACTTTGGCGTCACGTGTCGCTTATATTTCTGGGGTTGTGAATTTCAAAAGCTCCGGGTTATTTATGATCGAGCATAAACATTGGTTCGAAGGTAGGCCTATAAAAATGTTTTGCCACGGGACGACTCAGAAATAGTTTGTTGATATCGTTACAACTTATATAGCTAGGGAATTATTATTATTATTATTATTATTATTATTATTATTATTATTATTATTATTATTATTATTATTATTATTTGAAATGTGATAGGAAATAGGCCTATGGAAATGCTTAGACAAGACGTAAACGCAATCAAAAACTACAAGCATCGATAGAAAGTCCGCAATAAGATAAGAATCCTATCAATAACCACGAGGAAAGGGTCGAAAGGCCTACAAAATTAACCAGCTCAGGCGAGGGAGATCGCGCGAGTCATGCAGGAGGTGGAGTAGACCTGACATCCAGA
>NC_091582.1:15986160-15988660 GCF_042767895.1 Penaeus vannamei | reverse complement strand
ATCATACATATGCAGATGAGTTGGGAAAGGCAGGAAGATCGCCATTTCCTCCGCCGAAGACAAATGCGTCACGACAGGAGACATTCGCAGGCACACACGCAGACGGAGACGCAGACACGAGTCCAAAACCTTCCAGACACAGATCACCTTTTTGGAGCCGTCGCGTCTGGGTCTCTGTTTTTATCGCTTTCTCGTCTTCTGCCTCTTTCTCTCTCTCTCTCTTTCTCTTTCTTCATTCGCCAGTTTTCGCTCTAAGGATGGTCATAGGATTTGTGATCTTTCGAGAGGTCATATCAGGTCGCGTAAACTATCTTTTGGTCGAGGGGGGTAGGGAGAGATGAAGGCTTGCTTGCGTGTGTTGGCATGTTGTTCCCGCCGCCCGCATATGTTGCATTACTGTTACTTTCTAAGCCTTGTAGGGTAGCTTGTATCCTGTTTTCTGCATCCTTTCCCACGTCGCTGTTCCTCGCACATATATCCTCTTATCCTCCCCTCCCTCCCGTCTCCTCCCTCTTCCACTTGTCCCCATGTCTTCCGCCACCTCACCTGCCATTGCGCCCCTCCCCCCCATTATCTATACCCCCCTCCGCTCCCTCCCTTCGCCCCTCCTCTCAACTTCCTGTGGTTAATCTTCTTATGACCCGCCGTAGGACCTCTCTCTCAGTCTGTCGCTGTCTTTATGTTTTCCTCCTCTCTCTCTCTCTCTCTCTCTCTCTCTCTCTCTCTCTCTCTCTCTCTCTCTCTCTCTCTCTCTCTCTCTCTCTCTCTCTCTCTCTCTCTCTCTCTCTCTCGCCTTCCATATGTTTATCTAGTTATCTCTTCCTCTATCTTCCCTTCCTTCTCATTCTCTTTTTTCCCATTTCTCCCAGTCCCTTCCTCCTCCCCTTACCTACATTCCCTCCTTTCTTCCCCCGCCTCTTTCTCTCATTCTGTCATCTTCACCGCTTCGCATTTCCTGCATTTATCCTCCCTTCCTTTCCCACGTCAGTCGGGTGATTATTGTCTCGTTGCAGAATATTGCCACTTAGCAACTGCAATTAGTTGTTTTGATGGCGCTGTTTCGGCTGATTTCTCTTTATGACTGGGAGTTTGAGTTTGCGGGTGGGGGTAGGGGTATTTTTTTGACATAATTGCACTGGGTAGTTTGATGTGTGTGTGGCATCGCCTGTCAACTGCAGTGGTTTATTTGGGTTTGTTATGAATGATGGGGTCGATTGCGTTCTGGCGAAGTGTATGTTAACAAGAAAGTCTGTGGTGTCTTTATTTGTTTAGTTTCCTTTAAGTTGTATGTCTGTATGCCAGCGCTAAACACGGGACATTGCATAAGATGTTGACGACAACGCTGCAACTCCCCCAAACACCCCTTTTCTCCCGGTTCCAGCTTACAAGCGACGGAAACGAGCGAACGAGGCAGGCGGGAGCGGCTGTTCGGCCAGCCCTTGAACTCGGCGCGGGGGTCCGAGTCTCCAGGGCGCCAGGTGATAGCGGAGGCCCAGCTGGGACGCCTATTGTGGGGGTGGGGGGGAGGCAGGTGCCCTCGGTGGGTCGCGGGGAGGGGGGAGGAGGGAGAGACCGGGGAGGGAGACAATTGAAAAGATTGAAGAATGGGAAGAATAGTCAGGTAACGGGAGAGAACGCCGGAGTCATCGGAGCGCGCCTTCACGCCGAGCGAGTAAGCCCTTTGACCATAATATTGATTGCGGCGAGACTGGGTTTTAATTGATTCGGGAAACGGGCTTTTTGTAGAATCTGCGGCGGCGCGATTGACCATTTGATGCCCGTCAGCGTTTGGATTCTCCTTTCAAGCCGGATTTTTTAAAATTCCCTTTTTATCATTATTACTGTTGTTTTTTTCTCAAGGAGGGGTCTCAGGGGCGTAGTAAGCCGAGGCAAATCCCGCCAATGGGGGCGGCGTTCGGTCTCGTCCATTCATGGTCCTCCGGAGAGCGCGCGCGACTACGGCAAGTCTCCCCGGGTAATGGGATATTGACGGCGACCATTCCGTGTGAATTAAGGCTCATAAAACCCGTTTCGCCGGGAGACGGAAGCTCGCCCGCCGAACATGAGACCCGGTGACACTTGCCGCAGCCGTTTGCCGGGTAGACTTGTTCACGGGATTTTCTTCATGAGGCAAGACCCTTGTCACCTTATACTCGTGGTAGGTTGCCTGCTTGCCTGCCTCCCTGCTTGCGAGCCTGCCTGCTTGCTTGCGCGTGTTCACGGGGCTTGTGCAACGCTGGATGAACTTCAGTCCGGATTCTTAGGAAAGCCGAGTATAGCGAGACGTATATAGTCTGTTCATTTATTAAGAAAAAGAGGTTAGACCGGGTTCTCGAGTTTTATTTCCGCGCCGGAGAGGAAGCGGGTGAAGGGAACTCCTGATAACTCTTTCTCCAGTTGTAACTCGCGAGATGCGCGGCGTCGGGGCAAGACAGCGATAAGACGAGCCGGGAATAGTTTCAGAACGGCAGCTGGCTCTCGCTGTCGTGAAGCTTTCGGC
>NC_091582.1:15978660-15981160 GCF_042767895.1 Penaeus vannamei | reverse complement strand
AGGGAAAGGGAGAGAGGGAAGGAAAGGGAGAGGGAGGGAGGGAAGGAAAGGGAGAGGAAGGGAGGAATAGGGAGAGATAGAAAAAAAGTAAGGGTAAGAGTGTAAGAAATGGCAAGGTACAATCTTTGGCGGAATGAGCGCTAACGAGAGCGACGGGGAATGAATCTCCTGGCGGCGGAGGCAGGCTTTGACTAATCCCTTTGGGCCAACAGGAGGCTGACGCTTCTGAGACTCTAATATTTCCCTTGTGTTTTTCTACTTTTTTTGGGGGGGGAGGGGGGTTCTTACTCTTTAAAGCCTCGTCATCGTTTCTCTCTCTCTCTCTCTCTCTCTCTCTCTCTCTCTCTCTCTCTCTCTCTCTCTCTCTCTCTCTCTCTCTCTCTTCTTTGTTTTCTCTCTCTCTCTCTTTCTCTCTTTTGTGTTTTCTCATCTCCCCCATCTCTCTCTCTCTGTCTCTGTCTCTCTCTCTCTCTCTCTCTCTCTCTCTCTCTCTCTCTCTCTCTCTCTCTCTCTTTCTTTGTTTTCTCCTCTCTCCATCTCTCTCTCTCTCTCTCTCTCTCTCTCTCTCTCTCTCTCTCTCTCTCTCTTTCTCTCTTGCTCTCTCTGTCTCTCTCTCTTTCTTTTGTTTTCTCATCTCCCCATCTCTCTCTTTCTCTCTCTCTCTCTCTCATCTCCATCTCTCTCTCTCTCTCTCTCTCTCTCTCTCTCCCTCCCCTCTATCCTCTCTCTCTCTCTCTCTCTCCTTCTCTCTCTCTCTCTCTCGCTCTCGCTCTCTCGCTCTCCCTCTCTCCCTCTCTCCCTCTCTCCCTCTCTCTCTCTTTCTCTTTCGTATTTCCACATACTGAAACCAGCGATGCGCGACCGGTTTGGTTTTTGCCTTGATATTTTTTTTTCTTTATCATCCTTCTTACATTTTTATTTGCGTTATTTACACGTGTTTCTTGCGGCATCTGGACTGTTATGGGTGTAGCGGTATGCAACGGAGCGAGAGATTCAGTCGCGACCAGTGTTTGTTTTCTCGTAACGTGTCTTGACGTGTTCTTGGGTTGGTTGGGTCGAAGGCAGGAGAAGGGGAGGGAGGAAGGTGTGGGTGGGACGGAAGGGTGGAAGAGAAAAGGAATAATGATGACTAGTGATGAGATTAATGATGATTATGATGATAGTAATGCTGGTGATGACGGTAAGGATAATGATGGTGATGATAATATGATGAAAAGAAAGGAAGGGAAGAGAGGAAAGAAATAACGAGTGGAAAAGGATAAAGAGAACGCATCAGCAATGCAAATTCCTCGCCTCTCCGAGACACCTGACCAGTGAGTGCTAACCATCCGCGAGGCCTATCGAAGGAAAGGTGTTGAGCGAGGCGGCGGCCAGAGACGCGGACGGGGGGGGGGGCTCACCGCAACAATTAAGGGCGCTCAGATGAAGCCCTCGGCCGCTTTCCCCGGGCGGAAGAAGTCCTGTGCCTCGCTGTGGGCTTCGTAGGCCTAGCTCGATTCGCCGGGCTGGGCTCCGCGCTTCACTCGCCGGGAATCGATTGCTGGAAGAAAGTGTGACTGACGCTGCGGTCTGTCACGTGACGTCAGGTGTGGGCGCCCGGCACGGAGGCTCACACAGGTGCAGGTCTTAATGTGCGCAAATTTATACGCACACATTTACACACAAAGACGCTCGCACGGATGAACACACACACTGACTGAGTGATAGAGAGAGAGAGAGAGAGAGAGAGAGAGAGAGAGAGAGAGAGAGAGAGAGAGAGAGAGAGAGAGAGAGAGAGAATGTACCTCAGATTTACTCTCCTTTGTGTATATATACGGAACACTCGAGGCTGAACTTTCCCGGGCCGTGATGGCGCACACGGACCCGCACGAGGGCACTGGCATCGCTTGTGCAAGACACCCCCCCCCCCCGCCCCACCAGGTGTGTTTACCTTGCCTGGCTAACTGAAGAGCTGCCTGGGGGGAGGGGGGGAGGGAGGAGGTAAACAGAAATGCACACATACACGTACTCTTGCACACACAGTCACATCCTCATACACAGTCACACATTTAAAGGTACATCCACGCATACAAAAGCAAACTCACACACACACCTACCACCCCCCCCCTCCCCCTCCTCCTCCTCCTCCACTCCATTCATATACAAATGGCACCGGATGTGAGGGGCGTGGGTGGTTGGGGGGAGGAGGGAGGCTGGGGTAGTTGAAGGGGTAAGGGGTAGGGGGGTGGGCAGGGAGGGGGAGTCGGCCGTACGCTCCTTCCGTAAACACTTCTCAATGAGTTAACGTTTATGTCTGTGTCTCTGTTCCGTTCCTGTTTACCCTCTGCTTTTGCCCTTTGAGATTCTTCAAATGATTCTTTTTTCTGATAAATAAATAGACGTTTTTTTTAATTTATTCGCGTGGTTGCCGTTATTTATATGTTTGCGATGCGGGTTAGAAGTCGAACATGATAGGTGGGCAGGGTATGTTTGGGGCTCCATGTTGTGCGGAAGGTCAGCC
>NC_091582.1:15965061-15973160 GCF_042767895.1 Penaeus vannamei | reverse complement strand
GGAATGTTGTCTTTTAAGAAGAATGTCATGTGGTATCTTTCCATCCCCAGTTGTTGTCTTCCATATTTCCACTAGTTGGTAGGCACACGCACGCACACGCGCGCACACACATACGCACACTCACACGCACACGCACACGCACACGCACACGCACACGCACACACGCACGCACACACGCACACACGCGCACACACACACACGCGCACACACACACACACACACACACACACACACACACACACACACACACACACACACACACACACACACACACACACACACACACACACACACACACACGTGTCCCTGCGCTCCCTCCGCGTGACGACAAGAAGCCCACATGTCATGGACCTTAAAGGAGGGGAAAAAAAGGCCTCGAGAAGGTCCCTTTTTTTCGCATCTTCGCCCGAACATCGAAAGTGACACTCGGGTGACACTTTACACTTATGTGGCGCTTGGGGATTCGAGTTGAGGATTCGGTTGTTTGTTTGTTTGTTTTATGACTTGTTTCATTGAGATATGTTGTCGATGGATTGCAAGGCCGGTGTTTTTGGGGGGGATTGAAAGGTGATGAGATATAGGGTGAATGTTTGAATGATTTCCGAAATATAAATAGATAAATAGATTGATTAATGATTCTCGAAATGGAAGTGGATAGATAGGTAGGTAGATAAATGATTTCCGAAATAGAATTTAATAGATAGATAGATAATGATTCCCGAAATAGAAGTGGATAGATAAGCAGATAGGTGCTCACCCGCCCTTATAACGCCCCCCCCCCCCCCCGTTCATATGGAAAGTCGTTCTCGCCCCGCTTGTCCCATCCATCTACGGGCGGATTTGCGGATTTCAGGATGGGGGGGGGGGGGGGTCGCCGAGCAAAGTGTTTGAGAGATGAGAGGTGTCTAGGTGGGGGAGGGGGGGAGAGGGAGATGGGGAGGAGGAGGAGGAGAGAGGAGAAGGAGGAAGGAGGTAGAGTGAAAGAGAGAGAGAGAGAGAAAGAAGGAAAGAGAGAAAGAGAAAGAAGGAAAGAGAGCGAGAGAAAGAAGGAAAGAGAGCGAGAGAAAGAAGGAAAGAGAGGGAGAGAAAGAAGGAAAGAGAGCGAGAGAAAGAAAGAAAGAGAGCGAGAGAAAGAAGGAAAGAAAGAGGGAGAGAGAGAGAGAGAGAGAGAGAGAGAGAGAGAGAGAGAGAGAGAGAGTGAGAGAGAGAGAGAGAAAGGAGAAAGAAAGAAAAAGATAAAGCTGACCCTTTCAGCTGCGGTAAGTGACCGAACGTGCGAGATAGTACCGGCTCTAACGGCGAGGGCGACGGGCGGCCGGTCAGCCGACAGTGCGGGAGTGACGGCGTGTCCCGAGCGAGGCAAGGGCGCAGGGCGAAGGGCGAGGGCGAAGGGCGCAGGGCGAAGGGCGAGGGCGAGGGCGAGGGCGAGGGCGAGGGCGAAGGGCGAAGGGCTGCATGGCAAGGAGCCAGTGCGCGGCGCTCGGGTAACTAGATTAGCGATCATTGTCATTATCCAGGGTGTTGACAAATAGTTCTTGACAGTAATGGAGGGCGGACGCGCGGTTTCGAATCGGCAAATTGATGTGATAGCCATGTGGTGTTGAGCCGGTGCTGTTGATGTTGTTGGTGCTGTTTTTATTGTTTTTATTGTTGTTGTTGTTTGTGTGGGTCGGGATTGGCTCGTCTGATTTGACTGCATGAGAGGAATCATCACCGTTCAGAGCGAGATTGTCGGCCGGTCATGCGCGCACATACCAGCCATGCAGTCGGAGCAGGTAAAGGGCCGAGCATGACGCAGCGAAAACAGACAGGTCGGGCAGTTCAGCAGGTCCGCTGAACTCTCTCGTCTGCTGCCGCTGTTGCTGAAACGCGACCGACGCTTCGCATAATAATTGCCAAATTTATATAAAAAACAACAACAACAGCCACAACAACAAAACCAGAACAAACACAAACGAAACCAAAATATACGCAAATTTACGCGGGGATTTGGGCGGACGAACGCGAATCCCCAGCACTCGGAGGGCGAATGTCACGTCCCCCGCTTGGATGAACGGTAATAAAAAAAAAGACCTGCATAGCTTGGATTAGTCATCGTCCTAATCCCGCGAAAGATATCGATTCGCGAGAGGACCGAACCCGTCAGCCCGTCGCGGTGCCTGGCCAGGGCGGGACAGGGCGGGCGCCGCTGAAACTCTATCCTTCGGGAGAACTGCTCGGCCGAGGAACAGCTTAGTCCTTCGCTTCGCTTCTCCTTTCCTTCCCTCTCTTGGTTTTGGTTTTCTTTCTTCTGTTTTCTTGTTTGTGTGTTCCATATCCTTGTTTTTTTTCATTCGATTCTTTTCTTCCTCTGTCTGTTTCCTTTTTTTCCTGTCTTCTTTTCTTCATCTTTTCATATCTCATTCGCTCCTTTTCCTCTTGTGCTTTCGCTTCCCTACTCTTCTTTCCCCCTCTTCCCATTTCGTTTCTTCCACTCCCCCTTCCCTTCTTTCCCTTATCTCCCCTTCCCTCTCCTACTTCGTTCCTTCCTCTCCCCTTCCCTCTCTTCTCACTTCTCTCCTTCCTCTCCCCTTCCCTCTCTTCCCACTTCTTTCCTCCGTCTCCCCTTTTCCAACTCTCTCGCTCGCGCCCTGCTTGACCTACTCGAAACACCCAATACTGTTTCGCTTCATTGCACCGATTACACTCAAGGTAAAAGAGAGAAGGAGAGAAGGAGGCTGGGGACGGAGGAGGAGGAGATGGAAAACGGGAGAGTAAGGCAAGAAAGGAAGGAGGAGAGGAGTGAAAGAGAGGGGGAAGGGTAGAAAGGGGGAGGGAAGGCGAGGAATAAAAAGGGAGAGAGGGAGAGAGAGAGAGAGAGAGAGAGAGAGAGAGAGAGAGAAAGAGAGGGAGAGAGAGAGGAAGAGTTAGAGAGAGAGAGAGTGAGTGAGAGTGAGTGAGAGTGAGTGAGAGAGAGTGAGAGAGAGTGAGAGAGAGTGAGAGAGAGTGAGAGAGAGTGAGAGAGTGAGAGAGTGAGAGAGAGAGAGTGAGAGAGTGAGAGAAAGAGAGCGAGAGAGAAAGAGAGAGAGAGAGAGAAAGAGAGAGCGAGAGAGAAAGAGAGAGGGAGAGAGAGAGAGAGAGAGAGAGAGAGAGAGAGAGAGAGAGAGAGAGAGAGAGAGAGAGAGAGAGAGAGAGAGAGAGATAAATAAATAAATAAATAAATGAATTAATATCCCCATTAACTCTCTCTCTCGCTCCCTCTCCCCCTGTCTTCGCCCTGGACTAAACCCCTTGAGTCTCGAACCTCCTTCTGAGCCTCCTCCAGCATTCACTCTTCATTGGGGGCATTTGGCGGCGGGAAGGGCGGAGGGCGGGCCATTGTGCGGCGCGTAATGTTGCTTGTTGGCTCCGCTATCTCGCCCACTCGTCCCCGCCGCGTGTCTGGCCTTAATGTGGGCGGACGATGCACTTTGCTTGTCTCATCGCCGAAGGAAAAGAATGGTGGGGTTTTGTGGTATGAAGAGGTGGGGTTTTCCTTTTCTTTTTTTATTGGTTTGAGGGAAAAGAATGATGGGGTTTTATTGTATGAAGAGGTGGGGTTTTTCTTTTCTTTTTTATTGTTTTGAGGGAAAAGAATGGTGGGGTTTTGTGGTATGAAGAGGTGGGGTTTTTCTTTTCTTTTTTATTGTTTTGAGGGAAAAGAATGGTGGGGTTTTATGGTATGAAGAGGTGGGATTTTTTTTCTTTATTGAATGAAGAGGTGTCTTTCTTTTTAGTTTTTTTTTTTTTTGAGTGGTGTATTTTCAGTTTTTGTTTTATTTCCTTTGCCCCAGAGCTTAGGTATCCTAGACAGCTAAATTTCCCCCGGACTTATGGTGAGCCGGAACGTGCAGTGATTAGCGAACGTCTCGAGCCGAGATAATTGCCGAATGCCAGGCTCGCTGGAGGCTCGACTTCCAAGACAAAGATGGAAGAAGAACCGGACGGACTCGCCCCGCCGTCTCAAGATCCGGTGAAGCGAACCAAGTGAACCACGACGGCCGCGGCTCACCCTTCCAGTCACCTTTCCTCCTCCTCCTCTTCCTCCTGAACCCCCTCCCCCCCCCTTCCCCCACGCACGCTGGACACCCTCTCCTCATCCCCAACCTGGCTGCACCGTTCCCCTCGTGCCTCTCCTCTACTCCCTCTCCCGCCCCAGCCCAGCTTTCCTCGCCGCCTTCCAAGACGCCGTGGACTTGGTTCGAGGACGTCTTGGCGCGAGGGTCCTTGCGCCCGGTTCTCTTGGCGTCCGTGCAGTGCAGGTGAACAGAGAGAGACAGAAAGTGAAGGTGAATTGAAATAACCGGAGAGGAAAGGTGTTCAAGATGTTCGCCTGCTTCGGGCTGAAGGCGAAGCACAAGCGGCTCTCTCCCGCCCAGTCGGAGATCGAGCTGTGCGCGCCCCTCAATGGGTCCGCGCGCTCGCCCTTCCACCGCTCGCCCACGCCCCACGGCACGCCCCTCCCCAAGCGCGCCTCCTTCAGGAGAAAGAAGAAGCGGCCGTCGGAAGCGGAGACTCGCCTAGACGCCGAGTGTGAGTATAATTGCTGTGTTCGAGGACGCTGAAAGCCCATTTTTCTTCGGCTGTCTGGGGGTGGGAGGGATTTTGGTCTTTAAGAAAGTTTTTGCTCGACGCGATTTCAGTTCATGATGATTATTATATCCGGCATTATAATATTTTAGTCAATTCTGTTTTTTTTCTTGCATTTCTATTGCCGTGATGGGATGCGTTGTACATCGTGCGACGTGCAATCTCTGCCGTGCATTTCCTCAGTAGCGGGAGTTTTGCACATTTCTTTTCATGACGTGACAAGGAAAATGCAAAATGTACGCTGTTGGCTTATCTTCGCCGTGTCTGCGCGTGGCGTGGTTGCAGCCATAATCTCGCGATACTGTTATTGCCATGCAGCATTCCGTCTTCTGTCATGCAGCAATTTGCCTTCCCTGGCGTGCGGTTCTTTGTGTGCACAGGCGGGCGGGTTCATCACTCAGCGCTGCGAAAAAGTAAACGCAAGACCAGTTTGTGGAGAGAAGTTTACCGTTGTGCATTTTGTGTTCGAAACTTGAAGTCATCGGATTTAGATTAAGGTCTGGATAGCTTGGCGTTCTGGGCTGCTTCATAAGCGACTCTTCCAGTCACACAGCGTTCGTAGTCACTCTTGCGGGTCTGCATTTAATGACTCGTTCACCAAACCGGTCTCTCGGTCCGGGCCGCGAATCGTTTCATTTATTACCCGGAGATTCCAACGTTATTGTGGAAGCGAAGAGCCGCGGTGTAGTCTGCCTAACACGTTCATCCATGTGCGCGCGGAGAGACACACAGTACGCTCGGAATTCAATGCCTCTGCACGTGGGAGCGTCATCCGAGCCGCGAGTACACAAGACTACACGTGTTGGGCTCGCTGATGGCTCGTTCGTGAGCAGCTGGAGCCACGCTTGAACCCACAGGGACGTGCCGGGGCTGGGGGCAGTGTCGAGGTGCACGGGAGACGGAAGGCGGAGCGGCAGAGGAGAGGAGTGTAATCCACGTGTCTTTGTTAGATTTGGAGTGGGAGAAGTGAGGAGTGCGAATATCTGTGTAGTGAGGAGGAGAGGAGTGTAATCCACGTGTCTTTGTTAGATTTGGAGTGGGAGAAGTGAGGAGTGCGAATATCTGTGTATGAGGGTAATTGCAGAATAAAAAGTATGATAATGGTCATCATCGGAAGTCGCACAAAAGACGCGGAAAACGAAGGGGGAGGGACATCAGAAAGAGCAGGAGGAGGGAGTCCCGCAGGTAATCACGGTTTGTATCCTTGACCCTCGGCCCTCAACCCCCCCTCCCTCCCTCCCTCCCTCACCCCAACCCCCACTGGATCCCTGGGGCTTCTGCAGAGTGGGGGAAGATTGCTTGTTACTAAGTGTGGGGAGGCCGATCTTTAACGGGGCTGGCGAACACATTGCACATTCGAGAGAGAGAGAGAGAGAGAGAGAGAGAGAGAGAGAGAGAGAGAGAGAGAGAGAGAGAGAGAGAGAGAGAGAGAGAGAGAGAGAGAGAGAGAGAGAGAGAGAGAGAGAGAGAGAGAGAGAGAGAGAGGAGTGAGTGAGAGAAAGATAGAAATAGAGCGAGAGAGAGAGATAGTGGGAGTGAGAGTGAGAGAGGGGGAAAGAGAGAGAGAGAAAGAAAAAGAGACAGAGGGGGGGCGATTCGATTCCCTGTTCTTTATCTTATCGCCATCTGTTAGTATTTAGTGTGGATGGTAATAGCCTGGCAATCTGTTGTCGATAAGGCGGGTGTCTGTCATCTTATTTCGTTTCTTTAGAAGGTTCGATATAAAAAAGAAGCACCTTTTTTCGTCGTGTTATAACGCAGACTTGCGGGTGGTTTAAATTAGATGAAGTATGCGGGGCATTCTCGAAGTTCACATATTGGTTTCTTTTTGCCTTCGTTGAATTCAGGGGAGAACATAGGTCGTGGTTTTAGCCTCGTGTGTATTGTCCCTTCTGTTTATTCAGAGGCGAAGGTTACACGTCGTGGTATCCCAAGAACGCCCGTATGGACAGGGTGATTGAATGTTCAGTCGAGAGGCACGTGTTATTGCACGACTCGCTCAATTTGCACCTGAAATTATTGGATTTTCTGGGTAACGCGTGCTGTTGTATCTTTTTCTCCCCCTCCTTATCACTCTCCCCTCTCTACTCCCTCACCTCCCCACGTGTCCCATCCCCCCCTCTCTACTCCCTCCCCTCTCCACTTGTCCCATCCCCCTCCTCCCTATACTCCCTGCTCCCCACGTCCCCATCCCCCCTCTCCCCTTTACTCCCTCTGCCGTCCCCACATCCCCCTACTCCCCTGCTCCCTCTCCACTGTCCCCCCCTACTCCCTCTCCCCCTTGCACTCCCCTCCCCATTTCCCACGGAGGAACCCCCATGACGTGTCAGGTGTCATGAGGGTTTATCGGTTTTAGTAGCGTGCAGTGCAGTGCTTCCCACCAACTGCATGGCGGTCCTTATGCTTTTCTGTGTGTGTGTGTGTGTGTGTGTGTGTGTGTGTGTGTGTGTGTGTGTGTGTGTGTGTGTGTGTGTGTGTGTGTGTGTGTGTGTGTGTGTGTGTGTGTGTGTGTGTGTGTGTGTGTGTGTGTGTGTGTGTGTGTGTGTGTGTGTGTGTGTGTGTGTGTGGTGTGTGTGTTTGTTTGTTTGGATAGGCTTACCAACTAGGAAGTGCCAGCTACGTGTCCGCGTGTAATTTAGAGTGCCACATAGGCCGGATATTTTTCTGTTGTTATCCCAAAAATGTCACTTAGGACGTTCCCTCGATAGAAAAAAAAATATTCAGCATTGTAAGCATCAGAGTCGCACCTGCTGGAATATGCGACACTTATACAACACTTACAAGAGATACTTTACGTCAGACATACAGAGGTAATTCAGGCAGTTAAAGACCATGTGTCACTTAAGCTTATGATTATTGCCAAAGGAACCCACCAACACACTCGAAACTCACAAACAAGTATTCTGTTTTGTTTACATACCTTAATCTCGTGTGGGCGCCTTATTTGTCAAACAAGATCCCGAGCTTTAGCTACCGAGGGAATAGTCTGGCTTCGATCTAAAGAAAAAAAAAATAGAAAAAAAGAAGGAAAGAAAAAGAAGAAAAGGAAAAAATTATCGACATTGGCGTAGGCTTATCGACGTGGCTTTTATTTCCTAGTTATTCTTGCTATCACCGCCTCGTCCTTTCGTTTGGCATCCTTCCCATGACTTCTGGCGGAGAGGTTAGCTTAGGTCACGCCCCCGGGGGGTGGGGGTCGGATATCAAAAGTCTTGCCGGGGAGAAAGGAGGGAGGGGAGGGGAGTGGGGTGGGAGAAGGGGAGGGGGAATAGGGGGGAGAGAGAAGCGTGGAGGGGGAGAGGGATAAACAGCATCCCGGGTATTTGGCGGGATAAGTCTCTCAGGGGGATAAGGCGTGAAGGAGGGGAAGGAGGGAGGGTGGGGTTAGAAGACTGACTGGTAGTGGTAGTGGGGGTAATCCTTCCCCTCCCCCCCCCCTGTCTGCCCCCCGGGTGTGTTGGAACGGCGTCACCTGAGCCCGGCATTAGCTA
>NC_091582.1:15947561-15957561 GCF_042767895.1 Penaeus vannamei | reverse complement strand
TGTGTGTGTGTGTACGCGCGCGTGTGTGTGTCCGTGCATGAGAAGGTCTCTGGGGAAGGAAAATAAGGTCATATTACCCGGTCTGTCTGCCGAGATGTTGCTCTCGAAAGGTCAGAGAGAAAGGCGCAGGAGAAAGACAGGCAGGCACAGGAGTCATGCATGCATCATCCTCATACTACGAATAGTTCATCTCATCTATGTGTGCATGCATACATACGCATTCAAATAGACGTACATACAGAGGTGTAAGTATACATGTATACACGTACAGTCATGTACGTACATACTTACACACAGACACATAGCCAAGGCTGACAAACAGAAACAGACAAACGGGAGACAGACGAGTCATTGCTCACGAATGATTCCTCGACACTGTTTTCATAACATTTAGAAACCACAGCTGTCATTATTGGCCCAAACAGTATTTAAAGATGCCTTCTCGTTTTCTTCGCGGTTATGTAACGAGGCCGAAGGAGGCTGAAGGAGGAGGCCGAAGGGGCGTGACCACCAGCTGTTATCGCCGTGTTATCACAAGCGAAGGCAATGGGGCTGTTTAGCGGCGGGGTGTTATCGGGTCTTTTTTTCTCTCCGTCTCGAATTTCCGCGAGCCATTCCGCGGTTCCGATTATAAGGAGACGGGGAGCAAAGGTCAGCGTGTCGGGAGGAGGAATTGCTTCCCGTTTTGGCGCCCGATAAGTGAGTAATTTCGGGGCTTTGGGAGGGACGTCGGAGGGGTCGGAGGCAGCGATGCGGCGTGCGGGTCGACGGCGTAAAGTATTGCTGTTTCTTTATTTATTTATTTATTTGTATTAATGTATTATTTTTTATGTAATTGATTTAATTTTTTTTATTGACTTGCTTGTTAATTCATATTCATGGGCATTGGATAGGAAGGGTGAGGATGAAGGAGAGGGAGCGAAAGAGAGGGAGAGAGCAAGGGTAGGGTTGAGGTTCATGACGAGGGCGAGGAAGGGAGGGCGGGAGACGGAGAGCAAAAATAGAGACACGTCATCAGAAACACCAGCGAACCAGGATTGCATCCCCCGTGTATCACACTCGAAGGCGACAGCGCAGGAGGCCGGGCGACGGACCTCCGGGAGACACGAAACGAAGGGAGAGGACGGGGACGAGGCGGCGAATTTCCCCCCAAAAGGTGGTAGGAATCCGTGAGAGCGAAACCCTTCCCTTCCTACCTCCTCCTCCTCCTACTCCTTCGCCTGTTCTTCACCATATTTTCTTGGTATTATTCTTTCTTTTTCATTCTTCTTCTTCGACTTCCTTCTCTTCCTCCTGCTCCTCCTTCTCTTCCTTCTCCTCCTCTTCCTTGTCTTCGTCCTCCTCCTCCTCCTCCTCGGGCGAAAGGGGTTGAGAAAGGGCTGGAGGGAGGGAAAAGTGAGCCCCCTATAACACACTTTTTCTTGTTGGGAGTTGTTTGTGGAAGAAATTGGCGCTCTGCATCCTGTGTCAGTCAGTTGCCCCGACATATGCTGCTAATGAGTTGCCGCGCATGAAAGCCTGTCGGTCAGATAGTCAGCTTAGCCATGCAGACAGACAGGTAAACAGACGTAAGTTGTTGATGACACGGCGCGCCTGGGAATCGGACGGGCAAATGACTGGCTGACTCCGGAGTGATTCGTAAGAGGGGAGAGGCGTGCGGAGAAAATTGCTGGAGTTTGAGAGAGGGAGCGAGTGTAGGTCTCTCTCTCGCGGGGCTCGCGGTCCGCCCCGCCGCCTCCCTCTGCCCCGGGCACCGCAGTCACCCAGATTTTGACGGCCGCTCGCCTTACCTGCTCCACGGCGCTCCACTGCGCTCTGGGCTCTGCGCTCGGGCTCTGCGTCTGAGGAGCATTGTATGTTGGGCTGTTGAGGCTTTATCTTTAGTGGAATAACTTGGGCTGCCGATGCTTTGTCTTGAACTGAAGATGTTGGGCTGTTGATGTTTTATCTTGAATTGGTTTCTAAGAAAAATCGTGCATTTGTTGTTCATTTGTAATCGTTCCTTTTTACAATTAAATCCGCACTGTATGTCTACATGTTGAACAAAAGGATGAACATGTTTATGCGGACTGACCTCCCGAGCGTCCCCCCCCCTCCCACATTGTCATTCTCATCATGTCCTCTCTGAATTTCTCTTATCCAGCCTCATTAACCCTCGCCGTTTTCCTCCTGTTCGCACGTTTCTCTCTTTTTCCTCTCTTCTAATCCCGCGTTCTCTTGCGCACAGGCACTTTTTGGCAGAGTCATGCTGGCTGATCACGCTGGTGGCCTTGCAGGGCGTCGGAGAGTGTCCCGGCGGCAGCGCGGTCGTGAATCCTGGAGTTTGTTAAGACCATTGTTGCTGGCTGCTGTTATCGCTGTTGTGACATGGGGGTGGATGGGGGAGAGGTTGGAGGGGGGGGGGTTAATGGGCTGGGGAGGGGTGAATGGGGGAGAGGTTGGAGGGGGGGGGGTTAATGGGCTGGGGAGGGGTGAATGGGAGAGAGGTTGGGGAGGGGTGAAGTGGGGGGCGAGGTGGGGAGAGGGGGTGAAGAGTAGGGGGGGACGGGTGTGAAGCAGGAGGGAAAGGGTAGTGAAGTAAGGGGAGAAATGGCGAAGGAGGGTGAAGTGGGGAGAGGGATGGGGAAGGGATGAGGCGGAGGAGGGGGAGGATTCATGGCCGTGTGGTCATGGGGTCCACCAAGCCGAGGGTTGGGGCTCTCCTTATTTGCTTGGCCCGCGCGGAGGAGATAAAGTGGTACGCGCGTTGTCTGACCGCTTCCGCCATTTATCATTCGGTTTCCTCCTCTTTGTCTGCCTTTATACCCGCCTTTCTACATAAAAAAAACTCAATTTCGCATTCCCCAACCCACCCTTTTCCTCTCAGATTCTTCTCAAAGGATAGTTACTTCCCAAAGCCCGAAGTCTTACACGCGGGGTCCCTGCGAGGCTGGCCGGCGACGCACGAGGGCTGGCGTCAGATGCCCTTTTTCGTCGGGCTGTTGTCGTCTGGTCCGCGCCCCGCGATCTTTTATTCATTCCCGCGTTCATTCATGCTTTTTGTGCCTGCTCTGCGGGCGTTTGGATTTTAGCATTGCTCTCGGGTGATTGCGCCTGTGAGATTACGTAATCCACGGTGGTTTATTATTAGTGTTGTTATTTTTGTTATCATTTGTTATCATCGTTATCGTCGTCCTCCTCCTCCTCCTCTTCCACCTCCTCCTCCTCCTGCTCTACCTCCAGATCCTCTTCTATCTCCACCTTCTCCTCCACATCATCATCACCATCGTCATCAGAACATTTTCTTTTATTTTTCCCAATCTTTTAAAGTCTGTTCTCTCGGTAATGGAGGCTACAAGACGGGAAATTCGGGCCTTGGGAGATGCCTTTTAAGCAGTGGAATGATTATGAGTTGCTGCTATGGCTGGGTGGCAGGGGGGGGAGGAGGGGGGGGGGGAGAGGGAGAACAGAACTGCAGCGAAGAGCAGACTGTTGCACGCCTGACTTGTGCTTCGGTACACCGGAAGCTGAACAGGTGTTTGAGGAAGGAAGGCGTAGATATATTCTGTCCTTTTCACTTTTTTTATTTTGTTTTATTGACGTCGTTTTTTAACTCTCTTGCGAAGGTATAACGTATTATGAGCGAAACTCCCAAGAAAAAGGGTTACTTTGAAGTCGGACGAAACGCGCAGAAAGTTCAAGGAAGGAGTCGGACCAGGTAGAAGACGGGGTTGAGTGCGGGTGGGCGGGTGGGCGGGTGGGTGTGAGTGTGTGTGGGCTGAAGTCCGCTTTTGGCGTGGGTTGGCTGGGCGAACGAGGAGGAGGTGGCAGGAGGAGTGGGAGAAAGGAAAAAAAATATGAAGAATGTTTATATTATACAGCTATATATGTACATGTGTGAATGCGCGCGCGCACACTCATGCATGCATACACACATAATATATGTACAGGCAGACACACACACACACACACACACACACACACACACACACACACACACACACACACACACACACACACACACACACACACACACACACACACACACACACACACACACATATATATATACACACACATATATACACACACATACATACATATACACATAGAGAATTCGAGATACATGGAAAAGAACGAGGCGACCATCTTGATCCCAGTTAATACAAAACAGAAGCCAAGAAGTATCGAAAAAATGCCGGGCCGCTGAACACTCCAGCGCAGAATCCAGTCGATACCTTCGCGAAATCCTGCGACGAAGTTCCACGGTTTCCCTTCTCGAAGCGGCGGTGACGTCACACGGAGGGGTAGGGGGGGTGAAGCCTCGAGGCCTCAAGCAACACGACTCTGTGTTGTTATTAAGAATTAAGTATTTATAGATATTGCGTCAACCGGTGTCCGTTTCTTGGAAGTTATTGGTAAAGATTAATTGATCAGTTCATAATGATGATGATGACCATGCTGTGGAAATTCGTGTTATGCTGTGGGCATCTGAGGTCACATAACTGTGCTCGCATGCCCTTGCTTGTATGCGCCTGGAGGGGAAAGGAGGGGGGGGGAGATGGTGGGGAAAGAAGACGCTCAATTTCAGATGGAAAAGGGAGGGAGGTTGGTCAAAGGAGGAGGACTTTTTGGTTGGAATGTTATGTAAGGGAAGCTGGGATTATGTGTATGTGTACGTGTGTGTTTGTTTGTATATGTTCATGTATATGTAGGGAGAGAGAGAGAGAGAGAGAGAGAGAGAGAGAGAGAGAGAGAGAGAGAGAGAGAGAGAGAGAGAGAGAGAGAGAGAGAGAGAGAGAGAGAGAGAGAGAGAGCGAGCGAGCGAGCATTGTGTGTGATATTTCTTGATCCCCAGAGGAGGATGAGTGTGGGCGTAGAATTAGGGACAAATATGAGCTGGATGACGAGGTGGATGCCAGCAGAGTCGCGGGTCACGAGGCTGGAGGTGGAATCGGACTTGGCTTGGTAACACAAAGTACATGTATCTTGCAATTGTTGATATTCTCTATGGGAAACATACTTTTACATTAAGTTTTATGTTTGGGAAATATGGGTATTTATAGGCAAGTTCGCTACAGGAATTAGCTAGCGGCTCGTCAAGACAGGTGGATTCAGGCGGAACAGGTTTCTAAAATACTTAATGGATATACAAAAAGACGAATGCAGGCCTATGCATATTTGTGTAAGGTTTTGTGTCTTGGAATGACGTTGGGGAAGGAGCGGGCTGGTCGGCAGGAGTGACACGGGCTCGGGGGAGAATCAAGTTCCTCTCCCCTCCTCCCCTTCCCCTCTCCCCTGCTCCTCTTCCCCCTTCCCCCTTCCCTCTCTCCCTTCCTCGTCCTCCCTTCCCCCTTCCCCTTTCCCCCTCCTCGTCCTCCCTTCCCCCTTCCTATCCCACTCCCCGCCTCCCCTCCCCTCTCCCCCACCCACACCAACCCACCGTCGCCCACCCTGCAGTCGCGCCTCTCCCTCTGCAATGCTGCATTTCACAACCACTGCTCATGTCTCTCTCTCTCTCTCTCTCCTCTGTCGTCTTTTTGTTGTTTTTTAATACAATGAAGTGTTTTGTTTTATGTTTCGTGTTTATTGTAAAAGCACGCGATGCTGGTGTTTGCTTGGCATGACGAGAGTTTTTTTTCCTGTTTTTTCCCCTCTGATATTTTTCCCCTAGACCAGTGACGTGTCCAGGATGCCTCTCGCCTTTTTTTTTTTCCTTTTCTTTCTCTCGTCCATCTTTCCTCCTCGTGTATCGTTGGAATCTGGCAGTAAATGTTTTGCTTTGTTGATTTCTTCATCGTGAATAAATCTCTTGATGTTTGGTCCTTTATTATAAAATATATATTCCAAGATACTTTTTTTTTCTTTAATGAGCGCGGTTTTGTTGTCCGCTAATTGCACTTAAAGTGATTTGTACAGGTAATTAAGCCGTTTTCTCAAGCATATTACTCGTCTCTCCTTTTACTCGCGTTCTTAATGAGTCTTGAAATGAAGTTCTCCCTTCGTTTTTTCTTCTTTTTCCTTTTTGCTCTTTTTTCTATTTCCCTTTTTTGTTCTCCGTCCTTTTCTTTTTTGCTTCTTTTTTCCTTTTCCTTCTTCCTTTTCATTTTTCTTTTTTTCGCTTTCCTTTTTTTCGTTTTCTTTCTTCCTTTTCCCTTTTCCTTCTTTTTTCTTTCTTCCTTTTCCCTCTTTTTCTTTTTCCTTTTTTTCTTTTTCCTTCGTCTTTTCCCTTTTTCTTGAAGGCGAGGAATCTGCGCCCTTCACACTCTCGGCTCATGAATGGAAGGAAATATGAAAACGCTGTCATGTTTCATGGGCAATAATTTCTAGCGTGAGTGAGGGAAAAAATTGTTTTGATTCAGGTGTAAATGGCGGGAGGGATGGGAGGATTGCGAATGGTGAATGTAGAAAGGGTAAAACTCGTGAATGACGAAAACCTGATAAAGATTGGAAGAGGGGTTGATGAATAAAAAGCGAGAAAAAGGAGAAATTGAAAGGGAGTGCATTGGCTGTTCGCGGAGTTTCCCGCCATTGTGTGATCCCCCTTCCCCCCCTCCCCCTCCCCCCTCCTTTTAGCCATGTGGTGGAGCTTCCCCCGGGGGTCACCGCGGGCTAATCTGTGCCCTCGGGACAAGGAGAATTAGGTCGTTGTTCCTTTGCTTAAGGGATGGACATTTGGCGCCTGGGGAATGGTGGGGGGGGGGGGGGGGTGGAGAGGATGGAGGGAGGGGAAGAAGAAGGAGGGGGGGGGGGAGGAGGGGGGGCGGGGGGGAGGAAGGAGGGAGGGAGGGGGAGAAGAAGGAGGGAGGGAGGGAAGGAAGGAAGGCAAGTCCCGGATGTCTTGAATACTCCTTGTTTTTAAGAAGAAAAAAATCTTGGAAAAATTGTTTGTGCGGAAAGACCCGGAAGGGGAAAGGCGAGGGCTAAAAAAAGAAATTAATAAAGAACGATAATTTAAAAAATCGGGTCTTACTCCAGGAGTGTGTATTTTGCTTCGACGGATAAGCCGCGAAGTGAAAACAAACTTCTCTCGGGTCTCTCGGGTTTATAAGCCAAGTGGAGCGAAAGTTGGCTATGGACTCCGCTGCATTTTCTAATTTTCTTTTTTTTTTGGCCGCTTTTATTTTGGTAATGACAGCGACGGCCGTTAATGATAAGAACATGACATTTTGTTCGGTAATGATGTGAGCGGTTAGGTTTAATGGCGAATATTCGTGTTTGTTTGTTTACAATTTTTTTGAGGGATTGGTATGCAAATGAGGTGCGTGAGGCGTGGTAGCAACCTTCGGATTCCTCGCCCGGGATAAGGGGAAAAAACGGTAGTTCAGTGTGCGGGATATTATCGGCGTCTATTTTCCTTTTTCTTAAGGTAAAGGGGAAAGAATTTTTGTTTGAAGGGGACTGGCTATAACGGGTATTAATTTTTATGGGTTATTTTGGGATTTTTGGAGTTCTGTTTGATGGTCGATCCGTGCAGCAAGAAGTCCAGGAGCGCGTGGGGCTTGACACTGGTTCTGGCGAGTCCGAACGGCCTTGTCGGAGGGAGTCGGGGGTCGGGGGGTCGGGGGGCGGGTGTGTTGAGGCAACTTGTCCTGCCAGTGTGACGTCACGAGGTTTACCTTGGCGGTCGTATCGCGGCGTGCATTAGGAGGATGACTTTGCTTATTGCCTTTTCCATCCTGAGGGATTCGATCCTGTCTTGGCGGCGCGAGTCCCGCAGGGAGGAATGGCGGCCGGGCGCCTGACGGGCGTCGTCTCGGCCGCCGTGGCCGAGAGGCGGCTGGAGGCAGGCGGTGTTTTGCGGGATTGCAACGCCATTTTCTCTCTGTCTGAGCGTGAGTTTAATGAAGCTTTCTCTGTTGCAGACCCGGTGAAGGCGGCGCGGCCAGGTGGACCTACCAGCGGACCGCGCGGGCCGCACGTGGGCCATGGCGGCAGTGGGCCGGGCCAGCAGCATCCGGTGCCGCATGCAGAGCAGCTGCGGCGCCTGGAGGCCGAGGTGGCGGCCCGGGCGGCGGAGGTGAAGGCGGCGCGAGCGGAGCGGGACCAGGCCGGACGCGGCGTCGAGGCGCTGTCCGTCATCATCCATCATCTCACCCACACCGTGAGTACCTGCGCAGCTTTCTTCTTTTCCGGCGCGCCCGCGGGCCTCGCGGGCGTGCCAGCATGCCCTTAGTCCACGCTGTAATCACGCCCGAACGAGATATTACAACCAATGTCCAGGCGCAAAAAAGGAAGCAACATCTGTTCTCGAAAACATATTTATAGTTCCTCGTGGCAGCTGCTGCAGGGACCTGCGTCGGCCGGAGGCAACTCCCCTGCGAAGCCAGACCGGATCTGGTCACGCCAGGCCACTCCTGTTTATCAAGGGCCGAGTGTTAGATAACCAAACACTGTTGCACGTGGCACCCCCTCCCCCCCATTCGCGCATCTTGGGGCGGCCCCTGCACCCGGCTGAGGGGCGTCCCCGCGCACCCCGGAGCGTCTCCCTCGCACGTGTTCCCTTCCAAAGCGACCAGGTTCCCAGGCCTTCCTCTCCATTCACGGCCAGCTGTCTGTCCCCATAGCCGCTCCCCCGTGTCCCTCGCCGCCGCCATCCACGCGGCCCGACGGAACGATCGGCGGTGGGAAAAGCAGGGGAATGAGGGCTCTCTGCGCGCCGCTTTCGGGGAATCGCCGGATCTGGAAAGGAGAAAGGAGCGCTGGCAGGGAGGATCTCGGTTTTCTTGGAGCAAGGATTTCTGTGCTGTACTCCTGACGAAAAGAGTACATTTATGGCCTCCCGACAGCTTCCTTTCTCATTATATTACAGTTGTTGTACCCGAAGGATGGCGATACTGGGACCGACACACTCAGCCACGCAGCGCAGAAAATAAGAGATAAAATTGTTTCATCGGTTGTGCCATGTTTCTTTAAACAAACAGACAATATGCAAAATGCCTGTAACAATCCGGCCTGGAAGGAGTGGAGTTCCCAATGCAGTTTCGCTTGATATTTTCGGCCTGGTCATGTTGCAGTTGGAAATACAGTTCCTTTGTGTGGCGTCGGTTGCAGCAGTTTCTAAACCCCGGCCGGGAGCGACGTGCTGGAGGCACAAATCTTTTTCCTTACCATAATGAGATTCGCTAAAAAAAATGGAAATCATACTGAGCTATTACCGCAAGGGAAAGTTAGATTACGAATATTTTAGCAATTTCTGTAATAACAGTCGTTCTTCACCGGGATAATAAACGTATTTCTGTCACCGTGATGGATTGCGGCGGCGAGGCAGCGGATCGCGAACACGCAGGATAAACCGCCGAGGTCCTTCTCAATGACGCGACCTGCTCCCCCTCGAAACCCGACCCTCGCGCCGTCCCCGAGACCCTTGATCATGCCCTGAAGAAAGCTTGTGGACCTGCTTGATCATGCCCTGGAAACGCTTACGGATCTGCGCTTGTTATGCTTCTCTTGGACCTCATTGCGGAAATGCTGATGAAGCTTTAAACTAATAGATGGGTAGTTTTGATGAATGAATACATATATATGCTAGGAAGACCAGGAGAACAAGCAGGGCCACGCTAAATATATTTCTCTCGGAGCATATTCCATTTTGCAGAGAAATGCTTGATTTGAATAATGAATTGAGTGAACGAATAAAGATATATACCAGGAAGACAGGTAGACACCAGGAGGCCCATCAGCCAGCGCTAATATTTCTGCCTGTGGTTCCGCGCTGATGGTTTTGGCTTCCTGCTAATGGGAAAGTAATAGCCTGGTAGGGAACCGTGCAGCTCCTCTCCCTGTTAACAAGGTCATGTGGCCAGGGCGGCCTGGGCAAGAGAGGAGGGCGTGAGTAGGGGGCCAGGGGCAAGAGGTACAGTGCAAGGGGCAGGGGGCAAGGAGTGAGAGTAGAAGGCAGGGGGCAAGGGGTGAGAGTAGAAGGCAGGGGGCAGGGCAAGACTGTAGGAGGTAAGGGCAGGGCGAGACTAGAAGGTAAGGGGCAGGGTGCCATAAGTGAAGGCAAGGGACAGGGGGCGGG
>NC_091582.1:15920061-15940061 GCF_042767895.1 Penaeus vannamei | reverse complement strand
TTCTCCTCCTCCTCCTCCTTCTCCTGTTCGCGTGGGTTGCCTGTGGCCTCTGCTCTCGCCCAGATGTTTGTTTGTACTTCTAAAACGCCCACTTGACAAACACCTTCTTAATACGATAAACATGCGCCTGGTACCAGCGGCCCTTTCTTCCTGGCTTCTCCCGTTCCTTTTCCAGTTGCTTTTCACGGGGATTCTTGCGTTGGTCGGCGAGGTGTCCCTCTTCCTTTTTCTTTTAAGGCTCTCCTCTTCTGTTCTTCGTATTGTATGCTGATTTTCCTTTTTCTCTACTTATCCCTGATCCTTCTTCTCTTTCTTCTGTCTTCTTCCTCACGACTCACTCGGAGGGGGGGGGGTAGGATCTCCCTTGGGCACATGGGAGGGAGGGGGAGAAAAAGGGGAGGGGAGGAGAAAAGGGGAAAGGGAGGGTGGTGAGGAGGGGTAGGATATGAGGAGGGAGGGGAGGGGCGGGGGAGGTGGTGGTGGTGGGGGTGCACAGCCCGGGGCGAGTGGCGTAGAAAGCACGTTGTCCCCCCCCCTCCCCCTCAAAGTCATGAGCCGCTAAAACACTGTTACGAGATTCTACACCCGACTTGACTCTCTCTTTCTCATCGTGAAAGTCTTTGTAATCCAGTTATTTATTGTGTTTGTCGTATTTTTTTTCAGTGTGTGTGTGCTGGTGTGTCTTGCGTGAGTTACAAGGGGTTCGTTTTCCCTTCGTGTTTTTGTTTGTTTGTTTTTGGATGTTTTATTTTGTTTTGATGGGAAGAAAACACGTGGTTGGGATTTTTTTTTTACTTTGGGGATTACAGTTGTGGGATGTGTTGTACAGAATGTAGTTTATGCGGAGGGTGCGTTATATGTTGTATGTTGTGGTTGTAGTAACGCTTGGCACCGCTCTTTACGTAGCTGGGGTCGTTCGGGCGAGATTTAAACTCCTCTGCCGTTGACCAGATACTCGGTCAACGTTGCACGGCTGTGTGTGTGTATGTGCGTATGACCCCGGCTGAGAATTTGAATTTGAAAGTGTGCGTAACTGTGATGCGTTTGTAATTTTCTTTCTCTCTCTCTCTCTCTCTCTCTCTCTCTCTCTCTCTCTCTCTCTCTCTCTCTCTCTCTCTCTCTCTCTCTCTCTCTCTCTCTCTCTCTCTCTCATGTACATATATAGATATTATTTATATATATATATATATATATATATATATATATATTATATATATATATATATGTATATATTATATATATGTACACGAGAGAGAGATTGATTGATTGATTTATATATAAACATCGGACTTGTTGCTTGTAGTGAAATGGATAGTTTTCTTTTATATATATATATATATATATATATATATATATATATATATATATATATATATATATATATATATATTTCCTATTGTTTCTGCAACGACGAAAAAGAACCAACTTCAGCGTAAGCAACACGACCGCCGATGTTTACCCGAAGCGAGGGCAGGAAGTGGCTTACAGGCCTGTTTGTGGAGCCGCGTGAGGGATCGAGGCTCAATCAGGGGATTCGGACGCCACTCGGGTGTCGCTGCCGTGGGCGCCGAGGGTGCTCCGTGAGGGCGCTCGTTGCCTTTGCTCGGCGCTTAATGGAGAAATGAGCGCGGTTCTGGATGGCCGTGTAATTTTGGAATTGAGTTTGATGTACTGCGAGAATGATACGATCTTACGGCGTTTCTTACGATGTGTATTTTTTCTCTTTTTTGCGCTCATGTGCTGAATGTTCGTGGGGTTGTTGTACAGTGATCACGCCATTGCACAGGCATACGAACGCATAGGCGCACGCACAGGCAAAAGCACTCACACACACACACACACACACACACACACACACACACACACACACACACAGAGAGAGAGAGAGAGAGAGAGAGAGAGAGAGAGAGAGAGAGAGAGAGAGAGAGAGAGAGAGAGAGAGAGAGAGAGAGAGAGAGAGAGAGAGAGAGAGAGAGAGAGAAACGCGATACTGTTAACAATAATAACGACGAGAATAACGAAATTAGTAGACAATCCATTCCTTGCCTGGGCGACTCGGTGCCCGCCCAAGGCCTTCACGCCCAACCCTTGTGCTTGTGCAAAGGGACGAGCTGTGTGGAGCCCTTCTCGTTTCGCCGATGATGTCAGACGGGCAGTTAATCTGAAAAAGTCGTTTCTCCTCTTTTCTTCTCCGACTTCTTATGCCCTTGTCTCTTTCTCTTGCCCCCCTTTGCTATTCTCGGCGGATTTATTTCGGCCGGCGAAAGCGATCAGCAAATGTCCGCGTTTGTTTACAGTGGCGGAGACACGCGAGCGGGCTGGCGCGTCGGGGAGGGCGAGGGAGGGCCAGACTTTTCGTATCATCTTTGCTCCGCTGATGTAGATACCGCCCGCACATCTGGGTTCGGCGTCGGGAAGGTGATATGGGGAGGGAAGGGCTCTCCAACGAGTGAAATGTGGCCGCGACAACGTGTCTATGGTAACTGGAGGAAGTGACCGGCGCAGGGAAGCCCGGGTCGTGTGGAGGCTCGTGTGGTCGGGTGATGGGAAGGGGTGGGTGGGAGAGGGGGTGGAGGGGTGCGAGTTCGTTTCTTGCTCTTCTCTGATTCTCATTTTCCTTTCTTAATCTTTCCTTTTGTCATTTCTTTCTTTCGTATCTGTCTTATTTCCTCTCTTTTTCTTTCCTTTCCTCTATTTATTATCTTTCTTCTTATCCTTCTCCTTGTTTATCTTTTCCTTTTGTATATTTTCCTCTTTTGTGTCTCCGTGTTCTTAATTTAATTTTTTCTCATTTTCTTCTTTCTACTCATTATTTCCTTTTACCTTCTACTTATCACTCTCCTCCATCTCCTCCCTGCCAATTGAGCTATTTTTTGACAGAGATAAAAGAGATAAGCAAGATTAATTGAACTGTAGAAGCTGTTTTAATCTGGTGTGAGCGCGGGTGTGTGTGCGAGGATCAACTCCGCTGTTGAGAAGAAATGTCAGGAGGTTCACCGACGCGCAGCCTCCGTTGAAGCCTCTGCGTATATACTTATCCAAATAGGTTTATATTCATCCAAATGAGATACGGAGGAAGAGAACAAGGAAGGGGGGGGGGGACTCCGACAGCACCAGCAGGAAGTCCGGCCGTGCGTAGACTTGCAACCGTCGCCTCGCCGATCGGAGCGTGGGTTTGGCGGGGGAGCACGCATCTGTGTAAATACTTCGCCATGCACTCCGGTGTGGGCCGCGGGATCAGGAGAAAACCGTAAGGCCCAAATTGGCAGTTGATAGGCGAGGCTCGTCGACCATCGGGGCTCGTGGTTTGGGTTTCTGCGCGGGGGAGAGGAGGAGGGGGAGGGGGGGCGTACTCTGAGGGCGTAAACGTGACATCTGCGAGACGAATCTTGTAAGGCGATGCTGTAAACTCGTATCTCGTTCATTTTGATTCGAATTAGTGCGATTGGGACTACTGTATTTCTCGGAATTAAGATCCTCGCCATCTGTCAGATTGCAGATGGAAACGTTGCGTTTGAACAAAGCCTTTCGAAACTGTACGTGTGTTTGCGGTCGCGCGGTAGCTTCACATTTTTTATCTTTTATTATTTAATTGCGCCGTTATATTGCAGCTCGTAATATTCTGGACGATGGACGTGCAGTGTTTTCTTTTCTCTGTCCGAGTTTTCTAGAGATTTTTGACAGCCTGTGGGAAAGCGCGTTTTTGTATTTCTTCCGTATGAATGTGTCCTATTTAAAATGCGATCGGACAGCCAGAAAGACGAGGAGAGGCAAAGAATGGCGGCAGTGCACCTGTGGTTGGACGTCAGTCGCAGTCTGCGAGGTGGGCGTGTCCGCGGCGGCCCAGGTGAGACCTTGCCTTATCTCGGAGGCGCACCTGGGACGCGGGTCGCCTGCTGACTCACCTTCGCAACATGGACTGCTATGGCAAAGCAACAACGCAGCGGCCCCTATGCTGGCTGCTGGTCGGGGCGGGGCGCGATCGCGGTCGGGTTGCGCTGCGGAGATACACGGCGAGTAAGACAGTGTTTGTTTGCTCCTGCGCTTCGTTTGTGTGTAGGCGCACAGGCACACACTTGTAAACGCGCGCACACAACTAAGACAAAAAGGCTGACTTGCATTTAGGACAAATATTTTAGAGCATGGGATTAAGTTGTCTCCATTCTAAAGTATTGGACTGACGTAGGTCCTGACACCTCGATGGCATCGGCGTGGAGGCCCCACAAAGCCCCCATAATGAGTACAGCGTCGATCTCCGGTCAGAGTCAAAGTCCTTCCATATAAAGGACATCCCCCCCCCCCAAGAGCTCAGGGAAATGAGCTTATTGCGATGTAAACAAACGCCATATGTGTGCACGTCAAGGTGAGCGAGTGACGCCGTTCACGCTACGTGGGGTTCAAGTTCACGAAGAACACCGGAGTTGCTTTTGCCTTCGCCCGGTGATTGCTGAGATAGAGTCTCGGCCGACGCGGGAACATGGGCGTCTGTGGCAGGCCGCCCGCACCGGCCAGCCCACATATGGCGGTGAGGGCGTGACGGCGCGCGAAGTCCTGGGATCCCATCCTGCGTGGGAGAGAGGCCAGGACCCCGCATCCTTCCAGCATCTCTCTTTATGAGGTGTGAGGGAAAGGATGCTGGGTGAGAGCGGGTGGATAGGGGGGTCGTTTCGTGTGAGGAGTGTGGGCGGTATGTGATCGCAGACACGGCCGATTTTGATGCAAGAGTTTGAATTCTTTTATGAAAGAAAAAGAATGTGTCAAGGAAGAATTACATAGTCTGAGGAAATGTGTGTGTGTGTGTGTGTGTGTGTGCAAGCATATATTCATAAGCACACAAATAACTTGTTAACGATCCGACTAGTGTAAAGTAATTTCAACCAGATCTTGCGGTTGGACAAAATGAGGTTGGGTTTCGCATTACCCAACGGCGTTTGTTTTATGCAAATCCGGCGTTGAATTGATGCCAGCGAACGCAAGCCCTCGCCGGCAGGACTTCCTCCCCTGAACCCGCCCCTCATGACGAGTCAGGGACGCTGGGACGCACCTCATTCGCACTCTGCAAAAGCGTGGTCGTGTAAATTTAGAAGCGCAGAAGGCTGGGCCATTTTGGGGTCTGGTCGTTGACGTAGTTGCACGGTTCCTGTTTCATGTCAAGAAAAGTGACGGACAAAAATTTTACTCTCTCTCACTGTTTTTATTTATTTATATATTTTATTTTTATTTATTGTGTGTGTGTGTGTGTGTGTGTGTGTGTGTGTGTGTGTGTGTGTGTGTGTGTGTGTGTGTGTGTGTGTGCTTAAATGTATCTGTGGGAGCGTCACGCGGGACGAGGGTTTCGGCCGGAATTTGCATGGGACGTCCCTCGGGAAATCCCACTCCTTCGATGTACTCGGGAGATAAGGAGTGGAAGGAGGGCGGCCCGGCAGGTGAGGCTATGGGAGCGCTGGGGATTAAGGCGCAGGAGGCCGTAGGATGCTGCTGGGAGTCCTTGGCCACCTTCCTACACGGGGTACGCAGGGCCCCGCCACCCCTCCTTCGCCCCCGCCCCTGCCTGCTCTCCCCCGCCTTCGGAGTCCTCGTTCGTGACTCGTGGGCGGAGGGGGGGGGGCGGGGGAGGCTGAGAAGGGTCCCGCTTACTGACAGTTTATGCCCGGCGTCGATGCCCGTCAGGGACACGTCAGATGCCCTCATGTCGCTCGCAGGTGATCGCCACGCTCGAGGGCGGAGCTGAGCTGCGAACCTTAGAGGCGAAGCGATCGTGTTAGTGATTAGGATTATCGGCCTTCCTGTCGGTTCGCGTTCCCCGAGTCGTCGCTCACCTTAGGTGGTCCCTGGCGGCCGCCTTTCACGAGTGCCACGGCGGAGGAGTGCCAGGCTCAGGGCCATGGCTGGAGGGCGTTACCTACCCAGGGCTAATCACCTGTCAATCGCCTGGCCTCGCGCGCTTGTACCTTCCCATCACCTCAGGCGTCAACAAGTTTCTTCGGCGCGGGGGGGGGGGGGGGTCCTGATCCATAGTGTCGCAGGGGGATGCGGGCGGAAGTCATCCAGCGCTTCGTCGTCCAGAAATCGCAAGAGAAACCTGGAAACCGCTCCTGCACGCGCCGCGGACGGAGGACGTGAGCTGGGGCGCCACCGATTATCCAGGCGATTTTCAAAGGGCGCGCGCGTGTTCCGCCGGCGGGCATGCACACCTGCGGGGGGATCGACGCCCACCTGTCACGAGCCATTTCACAACACCGCACGTACTCGCGATGCCTTGTTCCTGTTCCTCCGCCCGCGAACCACGCCCGCATAGTGTCCTTTTGGAAACCCATAACTTAGGCCGCCCGGGGAAGTGTTTATTAGCCCGCTTAATTGTTTTACTAGGCCTCTCTGGGTGGCATGAGATTCGGGATCTGTAATTAGGTTTACGCCAGGGAACAAAGGCCTATTTCGCTTTTAAGTGCGGCTGATGGCTGAGCGGGAGTAGGAGGCATATGATAGGATTTACAGTCGGTTTGCCATAGATAAAAGTCCTTGCCATATCCAACAGAAAATTATTCTCAGCGAATTATTATTTCGAGCATTCATGAGCATGTTTAGGTAGACATGTCTCAGCGCATTTACTTTCACCTCAACGTATTATCTGGCTCTCCCTTTGTGCTCATTCTCGCTCATTCCTGTTTATTCCGAGGCTGGCCTTTGTGCGGTGTTCGTTCGTGTATTGCGATCTCTTTGAGCTCATTAGCCGGCCGAAAATAAAAGTAAACCGAGATCCTTTAATGGAAGGAACCCGAGACAGGCGGTCGCTTTACCCCTCAGAGGACGCCCTCGGAAGCTCCCGAATGGCGGCGAAATATGCGACTTTTTTTTTTTTTTTTTTTCTGTTTGGGGGGGGGGGGGGGGGGCACAAACACAGTAACTCGTACACACGCATAAGACGAAACGTTGCCACTGTGGAAACGTACTAAGAACGTTTTATCCCGTTTCCTTGGCGGCAGTGTTTCGTTTTACATGCTGTTACGTGTTTGTTTTCTTCCTCTCTCGGTGGAGCTTATGAGCTGGGGCTTAAAACGGATTGTGTACGTGGGGGCGGGGGCGGGGGCGGGGGGGGGGGGTGACGGGTTGTTGTATGGGAAGTTGGGGTGTGGGTGGAAGGGGCCGGGAGTTATGCGTGGGTGAGATATGGGTGTTTTTTCCGTCTTGGGAGCATTACGAGTGGGGTGGAATGGGCGTGTTAGTCACGGGCGATCAAAATAGATGTGATTTTAAGCATTACGGTTTATTTCGTTGTGGTGGCGAGTGTTTTGTGTCCTTTCTGTGCCTGTGACACTCACTCTCTCTCTCTCTCCTTTCCCATCCCTTTTTCTTGACTGACCCCTTCTCACCGTCTCTTTTTTCGCAGCCTCTGTATGATGTCAACACCATTTCACTTTTTGCTTATCCCCCTTATACCCCCCCATCCCCTGTGACTCCTGGTATAACATGTCGAACGAAGATGCCAGATTTTTTTCCTCGTTCATTTTTTTCTTGGTGATGGCATTGGCCTGTGTCAACCAGCCAGCCATTGTGGTGTTGGATAGGCGGGGGGGGGGGGGGGGGATATGATTTAGAGCCCATGTGCTGCCATAGCTGGTTCAGTAACCTAATCACCTGATGACACCTGACGCCCCTCTCTCTCTCTCTCTCTCGCTCGGCGGCGGGTCAGCGGCTACGGCTCGCGAAGGGTGTGCTGTGTTTGTTTTTCTTGCCTTTTTTCTCCTCCTCCTCCTCCTTTTTCTTTTCGTCTTCTCCTCCTCCTCTTCCTCTTTTTCTTCTACTTCTCTTCCTTCTTTTTCTCCTCCTTCTCCTCTTCCTTCTCTTTCTTCTTCTTCTACATCTTCTCCCCCTCCTTCTATATGTTTTTGTGTCTGCCTGTCTTTATGCATGTATTTGTGTGTATGTTTGTGTAGGTGCGTGTTTGTGTCTGTAAACTTTTTTCTCCCCTTCCCTGACGGACGAGTTTGTTGGCCCTGGTTTAAGGGTCGATTTTCACAGGCGGACGAAGGGTTATTTACACGACACTATTCTGAGATGGCTTCTGTTCTCTGCGGCGATGGCCGAGATGCACTCGGCGGGGGTGATTTTGCCGATAATGCTGGGATAATGATGGTAATTGGGGTGGTGGTGGGGATGGAGATGACGATGGTGGGGGGGGGGTTAATGATTGATGATGACGACGATAATGATGATGGCGATAAGGATGATGATGGCGATAAGGATGATGATTATAATGATGAGGATGGTGATGACGACGACGACGATGGTGATGATAACTAAAACACTACTAAATATAGTAGCAGCAAAGCCGACAAACGAACGCCACTCGGCCCCCGAACGCCGAGCAGAAAACCTGAATGGCAAGAAACCTTCCCTGACACGTGATTCAGGACCCCCACCCCCCTCCTCTCTCTCTCTCTCTCTCTCTCTCTCTTCTTCTTCTCTTTCTGCAGCGGAATGGGACGGCAACCGCATTGGCCTGGGGTTATTTTTATCCCAGTGTCAATCCACTGGGGGATCCACTGGTGGGGGATGGTGGTAATTAGGTCTGTTTTTTTTTCATTATATTTGATGAGATGGTACTTTTTTCATGTATACATTTTTTCTGTTATTCGTTACCTGAATATTGCGGGGAGGATTCGTAAGGGTTCGTAATTTTGGAGTATTGGGGGGGGGGTTACGGTAAGATATAACCACGATTTGGTAAACAATAAACTGATTTATTCTTCACGATGCTATTTTTTTTATTTTTTTACTTTTTGTAAATATTTCATTTGATTTTTTTTTGTATATATTTCATCGGTATATCTGACGCTATAGGGGGACTGCGACCCACATATATATATATATATACATATTAGTAGCATTAAAATGGGCGTTCCTACTATGGCTATATTACGATAATTGACCATTTCCTTTTCCCTTTCCAGTACGAACCGTTCTCTACGCCACGGCTGAAGGCGGAGGTGGTGAGACTGACGGCGCAACTCACTGAAGCCAGACTCAACCTTGGTAAGATAACCCGGAGTTAACGCTGTCATCGTGTTGGGTTATACGAGTACAGTGGTTTAGTGTTTTTTTTCGAATTCTGTGTTTTATTTTTATTTTTTTATTTTCATTATTGTTTTTGGTGGATTTTTTTTTATTTTTTGTTTGCTGTTTATATAGTGGGTTTGCTATTTTTTCATGAGGTAAATGACGTTTCGTTTTTACTTGTTTTTCTTCAGATATTTGATCTTGTTATCCCCCTTTAAGATATTTGACAGCATATTTATTCCATGTATTAATAACTAACAACATTCACAAAACTCTACACATTTACCAACCTTTACCCCTTATATGAGACACGACCTCCCTCCCCTCCCCCTATTCCCTGAGAGCTGACCGCCTTTCCCTCCGGCAGACGAGAGCACAGCAGCAGTGCGCAGACTCCAGGAGGCAGCGGAGAAGAGCGCGAGCGAGCATGAGCAGAAGGCGCAGCAGCTGGAACAGAAGCACCGACAGACCCTCGAGCAGATTAACAAGCAGCACCAGCATGAACTCGATCTGGGTCAGTGGCCTTAAATACTGCTGCTAAATTGATATTACTTTTTCTGTCCAATACTACTATTCTATTAAATGATACTATTGAAAAAGTAATACTATTACTGGTCAATAATGCTATTCTATTGGATACTACTACTAAATTAATACTATTGTTACTATTAAATACTACTTTTCTATTGAATACTACTACTAAATTAATATTACTATTACTGTTCAATACTAGTATTCTATTAAATACTACTAATACTGTTGAATACTACTATTACTGTTAAATATTGCCATTCTAAATACCAATGTTCGATATTGCCATTCTAAATACCACTATGAAATAATACTATTACTGTGAATAATAATAATGGTAATAAAGATGGCAAGAATAATTAAGAAATGGTAATGGTAGAAATGATGATAGTAGGGATAATGGTAATGATAATATCGGCAGTCAAAATATCAATAGTAATGAATATGAGAAAAGAAATGATGATTATAGTAATAATCTGTCAGAGGCGGAAAAGAAGTCCTACATCTCTGGTTTTATTTTATTTTATTTGTTTAATTTGTGTGTTACTTTGTTTTTGGGGTTGTAGTTTATCTGAATTTTCTGGGTGGAAGTTACATGTCATTCGCAATTTTAGGAAATGTCTGCATCCTATGTCCTTGCTATGTTAGCTTTGAGTTGGGCATTTTCATATAATATCTGCCGAGTCATTTTTTAATTTCCGTGGACCATTTTTTTTTCTTTGACAAATTATATTCATAAGTCAGTCCATGAATTAAAACTTTTTTTTTCTAATGGAAATGCTTTTGTACAATGTATATTGTGCTGGAAATGATACTTTGGTGCAATTTATACAGCCCTAAGTCATGTTTAAAAATAGAAACACAGTTATCTTTACCACTCATGTTAAAGTGGGACTTTTATGTCTTGTTTTTTCTGCACATTTTGACAGTTCTTTATGCACGAACATGAAGTCATCGTGTTTCTACTTTTATCATCACCATCGTCATAATCTAATATAAACCTAATTATTTCAACAGTTCTGGAGAAACAGCGCAAAGATATGGCCAAGTTCGCAGAGGAGCAACAGGCACAGGTAATGCAGCAAAACTTTATAGAATCAGGCTGTTAATTCTCACACTCTAAGAATCATAGTTACCCCCAGTTATAATGGCTTTGCAAAAAGTCTCAAAGTCTGATTTTGTAATGCTTCATTTTTATATGATCTATTGTTTAATAGCTGTATTTATATACATAATATATTCTCTTGATGTTAATTTTCACTATTTTTCACAGAGGGAAGACCTTAGTCGTGCCCACTCTGCTGAACTGGAGCAGATGGAAGCAGAATGGCGCAGTAAGCTAGATGTTCAACATGAAAAACACCTGTGTGCTGTCCAGGAACTCAACACACGACACACACAGAAGGTAACATGGCAGTTGTGAAATACCCCCTTGTCTTGAAGAAAAACCCATCATTGATGAACAGAGAAAAGAGAGAAGGAGAAGGAGATTGAATGAGTTCCTCTCTTCTTATTCTTTCTTTCTTTCTTTCTTTCTTGTGATTCCTCCATGTAATACAAATCCAACTTCCAACAGCTTCGCGAACTGGAATCCTCGAGGCGTGCCCGGGAGTCTGAACTGGAAATGGCCAACGAGAGATTACTCCAGGAACAGGAAGCCCTGAAGCTGCAATCTAAGAAGCTGGAGGAGACACTGCTGAATGATACCGATCACAGATTGCTGGCCTTGAGGAAAATGTGCTCCTCTCTCAAGAGTGAGGTGAGGCATTGAATTTAATTTTTCTTGCATTCAGAAGCATAATCTTATATACTGTAGTATTGTTTATGGATAATTTTTTTAGTATATGTATTTTTTTGTATTGTCTCTATATTTAGGTGTTTCATCTCTTCTTGCATTTATTTCTAGGTATCTTATTTCTAATTCAGGACAAAGCAGCATAGTTTTTACCCATATACCTTTATGCACAGGTTGAGTCTCTAAAGACAGTGGTGGAGATGAGAAATGCCGAGATCCATGAACTACGCGGCCAGGTGGTAGAAATGGACAGGCTAACCAATGACCTGGAATTAGCCAGAGAAAAGTCGAAGGCCCTCCAGGCTAAGACTGAGGATCTCCAGGCACAAATGGAGAAGAGATCTATGTCTGAAAGGTCAGTAAGAGAGAATACAGCAAGGAGAGTTTAAAGCTAATGCGTATTTTATGTTTTGTGGAATCTTGCATCAGACTGTGAATGTAGAAATTTGCTTTAGTTTTCAAAGTAATTTTGCCAATGTTTACATGTTGTTCACATGATTTTTAATTAAAAGTCATATATATATATAACAGTGAAAAGGACATCAACTTCTATAGCTATACATAAGCAACAATACTCACACATTTACCTCTTCATAATACTTATTGTTCCATCTGCATTACAGACATTTGGTCAATGAACACAGACTTTTAATCGAGACCTACCAGAGAGAGTCCAACATCAACAAACGGCTGAGCCTAGAGAATGAGGAACTAGCATGGAAACTCCGACAGCGAGAGGAGATCATGTCAACATCGATGCCTTCCTCTACCCTTGGTATGTTTGCTTTCTTAGCTGTCCTAAACAAAAACAGCTGCTAGAACAATATCTATAATTTTGGATATCACAATTCCCCTAAAATCCTGATTTTTTTTTATCTTGTATCAAAGATTCTTGCTATGTTAGCACTCATGCATATATATTATATTTGAAATGTGTATCTTTGGTATATTTTTAGTCAATATCATCTCATAATGGGTCTGGGTAGTATGGCAAGAAAATATTCACGCTTTAAAGCAACAAAAGAGACAGTGATAGTAACAACATCAGTACCATGGTGGGTTTGTAGACTGCTCAGTGTTTCTCATAAGTAGCAGTGTGGTACAGCCCTGTAAATTAATATGTACTCTGCTGAAATACACATACTTCTTTACAAGGCTTCAGATGTCTATTTGGAGGCAGTAGACCAGGTAGATCCTCATTTGTTGAACATCTGTGATTTAAAAATGTCATGGATATCTAAATGGGAATTTTTCCTTGTTTCTGATGAAGGATCTGTAGCATTTAAGTTGTTCATGTGTATTTCCTTTCATTTTGCTTCTTATACTTGGTGAGCTCAATCACGTGTCTATCTGCCAGGCTTAGGCTGCATGTGCTTGCCTCCACAGACATTTATTTTGCATGAAGTTCTATCCAAAGCACCGCATTCTGGTGGAGGTTGAAGGACTTTTGGTCACCAAAACAGCAATGTGTATGGCCTCTCATTTTACTGTTGGATATTGATACACTGGTAAATAGGATTTTTGTGGAGCTCCCATGATAACTGGAACCTTCTACCTTTGTATAATACTGTGGAATGCTGCACATGCACACATGAAGCCGATGGTAAGACCAGCTACCATACATGAAAACTACATCATCCAAAAACAAAAGCTAAGGGCTGAATGCTTCGTTATTCCCTCCAGCATAATCATAATTTTGGCAGTATTTGTCATATTTGTAATACTGTATTGCTGCTGCATGTTTACATGTATTGGATAGTGAAAGCTTCATTAAATAGTTAATCTCATAGCAATTATTGAAGTAATTATTTGATCAATAATGGTACAGTAATACAGGTGCTTTTTTCCATAAATCCACAAATGCAGACATACAAACCAAATCATTGGAGAGCAGGGCAAGAGCCCAGAGATTCAAGTCACCAAAATCATAGTTATATAGTTATTTCACCGGCACAGAAGCAACTGTCGGCCCACCCCCATGCTTTAGTCTTTATTCTGGTCTGACCACCGGCCTGCACACCTGACTCCCGGGTCACCTTTTACAGATCTTGTGAGCCGATCTCCTGCATCAGCACGGCGCCAAGAGGGGGCGTCCTCCCCTCAGGCTGCCCCCCGATCACCCAGGTACGTATCCCTGCACAACTGTCACCCACTGCCCGGCACATCTGCACCAATTTTGCACTTAAGTTATTCTTCGGGCACTTTGACTGGTCCCAAGCACACAGTTGCAAGAACACACCCCTTAACTGGCAATGTTTCACATAAGATCTTGATGAATAAATTTTGTAGTTCAAAGATGTTATGTCTGCATTTCTTATTAGACAGTGTATTTGATGCCATATTTTGGCAGCTTTACCAGCTATTAATGAATTTAAATGTTGCCTATGCCTTGTAAAGCATATACAGCTAAAGTAGATGTGTTAGGCAATGTTATTTCAAAATTAGAATGCAGATGTATATATCAGTTTGGGTAACAACTTTCCTTAAGTACTCTCATCCAGCTACAGTATGGGGTACCTTGTAATCTAAAGCAGTTTTTTAATATCTTTAAAAATTACACTGAAATTCTTGATGCAATATGATAGTCTTAAAGCACCACCATCTTAATACTTCACGTAAGGAGTTTTTATCTGATCATTATTAGTGATTAGTAGTGTTTAGTTTTCTGTTGTGTATGTTATATAGTTCTTTCCACATGTACAATAGCTTTTTTGCAGTTAGAATATATTTTTATTGTCAAAACTTTTACCATGATTTACCTCCCCACCCCTTTCACTACTGCACTTAATTCCTCAGTATCAGAACTGGGATTAGTTCTTCAGCATCCTTGCATGATAACCTCAGGAAATAAATGTCATTGTTTACCCCAGCACTTATGTTATAAAAGTTACCTGCTTTCACTATTTGATTTTGTTCATGGACCTGACTCTTTTTCTTTGGAGAAAATAGACCTAATGAGACCCAGATCAGGCATTTTTCTTATATAGAGAGGTGTATTAGCTTTGGCAATGGCTTTATAGTCAAAGCTTTTTTGTTATGTGTATGCAGGTTTATGATTACTTCATTTTCACAGCAGGTAAAAGGCCTATAAAGAAAATATCTTAAGAAAAATATATACTCAAAACATTTCAGGTGGCACGCTTCTAGTTTTTGCTCTCTTTTCTCTAACACGTTCTGTGTGTCTCCACAGGGTAGCTGGCCGTACTCCATCAGGGAAAGTGTCACCCTCTAAGAGTGAGGCCAGCAAGCGTAGGTCCAGGTTAGGCCTGTCGCCAGATGACGGCATGAACGGAGACAGCAGAGTGCAGGAAGTTTCCCTGGAGTCTCCTCCACCATCACCCTGTGTCAAGGCAGTGGTGGAAAAATCAAATTCTGTCTCGTTCATTCTGGATTTAAACGATTCGCAATCCGATGATAGCTTTCTGGACTTGCCACCATCCCCCAGACCAAGACCACACCGGACAGCTTCCCTAAGTGCCGCAGACCGTCCTCGGACACCAACACAAGCCAGAAGAGTCATGCACAACAACAGAACCAACAGCCTTAATAAGAATGGACTTCATATGGATGGGAAATCAAAAAACATTAATGGAAAGCCCAAGGATTTTTTTGGGAAAGCTAGAGGGATGAACGGCAAAGTCGGAGAAATAAACGGAAAGTCTCTTGACTCCAATGGCCACAGCAGTCAGCCAGAGTCTGGGCGCAGTGCCTCCGAAAGCAGTGAGGGAGGGAGTGAAGTGGAGCGTGTTTCACCAACTGGTCTGGCTTGGACCGTTCCAGTCCACAAACCAAAGTCATCCACCAAAGGCCATGCCTCTCGCCAGAATGGGTCGCCAGTCAGAGGAAGAATAGAACACCACCTCTTGGAGGATCCAGAGGAGGATGAATATGAAGAGACACCAACTCATCAGTTCATTGAGGTTGTAGAGTTGTCTGGAGTTGGACTGACTAGCAGCTCAGAAGCCGCTAGTGACTCTGAACTCTCTCAATGCGACCTCATAAAAGGTGGCTCATCCACGGACTCTGACAGTGACAGCAGTGAGGGCGAACATCACAACAAGAAGGATGCTACGAGCCACCAAACCCTAGGACATAAGGGTGGACCATGGTGTCCCAAGGAGGGTGCTGGTGAGGCTATGATCACAGATGAGCTCTTAAAACAGTACACTAGCGACCCGCTGTCAATGGAGCCCAAACCAGTTCAAGGAAAACGCCCCTTGCGCCGCCGGATTCCCTCGGCACCATCCTCAGATTCTGACGACAATAACATGAATACCCATAACAACGGTACTACCGGGGATGTGAGCTGGTCTGAGGATGTAGACATCACCTCTAGCTCAGAGATGCACGAGCTGTGACAACACAGTTCATCTCCTTCATCTCGACCGACAACTGACGAACGACTGCGAACGATTAAGCACTGCCACAGCTTTCTAACTTGCCATATAACAAGTGATCTCTCTCATGGTACAACTTCCACTTGTGTAAATGCAGATCCACAACTTGTCCTTAAGACTACAGAGCCTTTAGCTCCAGTTGCTTAGAATACTAGGGCGGATTTCCTCGATGGGAGGGAAAATGCCGGTACCATTCACCAGATGAATCACTTGATGGCTAGTTTGTGTTGTGTTTATTTTCTAGTCAAGCTGTGTAAATCCACACAACGGATCCTATTGTGCCCACTAGCTGCAGTCAGCCAAAGCAGCTGGGCTCCCTAGGGAAGTCTGTAAGTCTCCCGTGGAAGACCAGAGTTTCTCCCGGTGTCCTATTTGCCTCCGTGCCAACACAAGCAATAGGAGCATTCTGGGGCGATTTTTTGCCTTATCAGACCTATGTTTACTGGGTCACTTCCCTGTGGCACCTATATATATAAATATATATATATTTACCTGAGTACATGCAAGAGTGTAAGGGTCATTCTTAGAGAGTGACACGACGATTTAAGTCCAAGCCTAGGTCAACGCTGAGCTGTACCATAACCTACACACCGTTACCTATGGAATGATTTGGTTGTATGAAGGACTCAGTCGTTGGTTGTACATAATGTTTGCTGTGTAACTTTGAAAATACGACATATATATTATCACTCACACTATAGTGTAATATATCCAATAAGAGCATGACATATTTGCAGATTCAACTACAGAGCTTATACCCTATTGAGAGTCCAGAATTAATGTAATTTATTAAATGCACAATGAAAAGCGCAAAAAATTATTGTTTATATATTTAATTGTTTTTCAAGTTACATGATATGTCAGTACAGTTAATACGTTTTGTTAAAGATGGCAAAACACCTGTTATAGATAATAAATGGGCCACTAGGCATGTGCCAGGCTTTGCTGACCAATGACACAACTCCTACATGCCTTCTGTTGTTGCCGCGAGTGGGCGGGTGTGCCCTCGCCTGCGGTCTTGTGATCTATGTTCTTATGACTTATCAGGTAGTCATCATGTTTCTCAGTAACATAATAGTTAATGGATTAAACTATTCTTAATGTAATACGAAACTTGTAAAAAATGAGGCCATAGTGGTTGTTATAAATTCCAAGTCACTTTAGAGGAGGGAGTTGATGGCACAAAAAATGTGGCCACAACTTTTATCAGCAGAAATCTTATTTTGTGGCCATTTCTGCATCACATATGCAGGAACACACACGTCAACATATGCAAAGTGGTGCCATGCGTTGCCTGTTTTTCTACCCAGTGTGCAAAGTGCTAATTGTGCTAGGGCTGCAAGGGTCAGTCTGCCCGCGTGGAAGGGGTAACATCCGATGTATATTATTATACGGCGAAACAATGATTTTGTGCTTTAGGGAAACTATGTACAAGGCTCTTTTTACTTGTTTTTTTGCAAATAAGGGAGACTGCCATACAGTAAATCCTTTCCTGAAAACACAATTTCCCCCTCGCCAACGATGTGTCATGACAAAGAGATTTCTTCCAATGATTATTTATGCAGATAGACCATTTTTGCCCTCACATATTCTTAGAAGAGTGTCTTGGTTTTAATGATTTAAGAGTATTACAGCATTGTTTATACTAAGTTCAAAGCCCTGATGTGATCTTGTTTTACATCTATATTACAACCCAGCTATTAAGTTTAAAGACCCAATGTGATCTTACTGTAGGACATAGAAATAAAGCAAAGCTCGATTACCTTGTTTCCATATCCAGTCATTTTTTGTCTGTGGATGTACGCGTCCATCTCTCGATTTTGGTTCCTGAAAAGATATGCACATGTCTACATTAGACTGGAAATGTTTTGAAGGATGTACAAACGCTGCAATATATGTGTAATATTTGTATTTATTTATTATTTTTACAAATTAACTGTTCAAATTCAGATATCAGAAATACACAGACATAAAATAATGCAATATACTATAATATCCAAATGCAATACATTATCAAGTAGTTTTCTGATACTGAATCCATTAAAAGTCAACTCTACATTGATAAAGTTTTTTACTTCAAAATGTACAGCAAAAGCTGAAGAGAAAAATAGTTTCTAATTAAACATTTTTTTGCTTGGAGTTGAAAATGCACAAAATTATATGGAAAAAAAGTTCGCAAGATAAGGACAACAATGAGGTTCTAACGAATAACGAGATGTCAAAGAAAATGAAAATAATAATGAATCTGATATTGATAGTGACATCACAAGGACAAAGATAATGACGGCGATGATGATAATGATAATATGGATAACAGTTACGGTGATGATTATAGCAAGAGCAAATATATTAGTAAATTAATAATAATAATGACTAAGGTTTTTATCTAGAATATACGCATACATGCAGCATGGTCATAAGTCTGTCAGACATGCACAATATTTGACCGATTCCTAGTTTCTCTCAGTCTTCCTCTTCCCCATGTCCGGATTAGGCCAGCTGGTGGCCGAATAACAATGCCACTTCGGCTGTGAAACCATGTGTGATACGGAGATCCTAAAGCTAGTTGATATGAGCTATATATAATACATAGATCAACAGTATAAGCAATTACAATTCTTACTTATATCGCTTTAATGATTAAACCAGGGGTCTGTTTGCCTCTGTCTTTCTCTCTCTATGTCTCTGTCTGTCTGTCTCTCTCTCACACACGCACACACACTATGACAGCAATTTTGTCTAAGACTACTGCCGAAAATGTCTTTAACAGCCGATTTTCAACAATGGCTCGGCCGGAGTTTAAAACAGATTCATATCAGACGTGGTCAACAACACTGTAGTTTACTTTTTCTGAAGATAATTCCGGGTCAGTATGATATGGAATACTTGCATGCCACTTCTTATACGCTGTTAAACGGCAACTGAGCCACTTCCTCCATGTTAACTGCCGTTTTCTCTTCGAGTAATACAAATGGACCCGCGCGCCTTTACAGCTGACAGGATGAAAACATAGACATAGGCGTTGGAAAAGGCGGAGGAGGAGGGGGGAGGGGGAGCCATCTTATGCCCTCCCCCCTCTCCCCACTCTTCAAGGGAGGACATTCCCTCTAAACAAACAGTGAAATTCCTTAGTTACCCAGTTGCTGAGAACTCTGACCCCTGCAGCAGAGGGCAGCTCCAGCTGAGCCCCTCCCCCACTTCAAAATACCTTCCTACGCCTATGATAGAGGGTGCCACGTGTACATAAAATATGTTATCATGTAACACTACAGCATGACTAGTGTATGAGACACTGTGACTCGGACCACTTTCATGATGTAGTAACAAGTGTGCCTCAAGAGCTTCTCCGAAGTCCGGGGCCTCTAGTCTCGCCCGGTATCGTTGTTTCCGAGATAAATAAAACTATATAGAGTAAATATCTGATTTTTCAGAATTCTCTGCTTTGCCTGCACGTTCTGAGCTCTGATCTTGCAGGTCACACGAGACAACAGTAGGCGTAGTCAAAACCCCACCTCAGACCCACAGCACTCTTCTACCTTTGGGCAGCCCTTGTGGCTTTAGACCCCTGGGTAGGGAGGCCCAGTAGTGTGGGACGTCCTTTGGGTGCACTATTTCTTATATTGATTTCCCTTCCTTCATGTGACTTCCCTGAGACTACGGAGCTCCCTTGTGGGCTCCGTATTCGCTTGGGAGAGGGCATCGAATTACTGTCCTTCGCCTAGTTATGATATAATCGAGTTAAAGTAAGTATTCCTATTGGCCCAAATACCTGTAATGGAGTAATCTTTCCCAGGGATTTGAGGACGATGAAGGACCAAGACGTAGTGGACGGTCATTGTATGACCAAGAATGACGGGCATGTGCGAACAAAAATTGAAGTTTTCTTTTCTTTTGCTTTAATTTAAATACGATCCCTGAATATGTCAATGTTGGATATGAACGTGTTCAATTAAGAACTCACATTAAAAAAACAATGCATTGTAATAGTTGCCCAAAAATTCGAACACATCTCATTATGCTGTACTGACAAAGACTCGAATAAATTCACTTACCGTAAATGTGCTCAGGCTCACGACACCAGTACATGTACTACATGTGCTAATAGTGGACCTCAATCAGGTTCCGCTGTGTGCAGTAGCCTGAAGGAGACAGAAACATTAGCATATAAGAAAAATAAAACATGAATAGGAAAGTCGAAAGTTTGACAAACCTAATACTTC
>NC_091582.1:15912561-15915061 GCF_042767895.1 Penaeus vannamei | reverse complement strand
TGTAGGTTTGCAAAAAGGGGTGTTTACATATACACGGGTGAGTATACACTCGTGTATACTCACTCACTTATCAGTAACATATAACAAGCGCATAAAGGGACAGGCGATGTGAACATATGACTAGGTCAGACTATGATGGACTATGATGGTGTATGCTTGCATATGCATATGCGTGGGAATGAGCATATGCGGAGTACTTAGAGCATGTGCGGGAATAAATATGTCTGCAACAGGTGCGCATAAGCACGAATGAAGTTAATAAATAAAATAAAATCAAACATATATGCACTTCTGATAATTAAGCCCAGCTCACGGGAGTAGTGAGCAGGCCGTGCATTACCGCTCCTAAGTCCACTCCAGGTAGGACCAAACCTGCTGGGGGGACTTATGAATGGCATTCCGGCTAAATTACTCCCCTCCCACCAAGATACACCTAAGCCAGTAGGTGGGAGGTAAATCGGCTGTCCACCTCCCAATATAAAATCCATGAACATACAAACTAAGAAAAGGCCCTGGTTACAGCGGCGATCAGGATCGCTCCGGAGCAGGGGGTGCTAAAAATATCCGGGTAAAGACAGGCCGCCCCACGTTGATGAACCTTTGCACATACAATATAAGGACCATGAGAACTGAATCCGACTTACTAGCTTTACTAGAGTAACTCTCTTCCATTAAATGGGATGTAGTAGGACTCTGCGAAGTTAGAAGACTAGGCGAAGAGCAGAAGTTAATAAATGAGGGACACGTGCTCTATTGGAGAGGAAAACCTCTGGGTAGCAAACAGGAATTAGGGGTAGAATTCTTAATACACAAACGCTTAGAAAAGAACATCGTTGAATTCTATAGTGTCAGCGAAAGAGTGGCTTCTGTAACAATAAAACTAAACAATAGGTACAACTTAAAAATTATTCAAGTATATACTCCAACCTGCAGCCACAGTGATGAAGAAATAGAGAGCTTCTATGAAGATGTTCATTTAGCCAGCGAGAGAACAAAAACCCATTTCACAATAATTATAGGGGATTTTAATGCCAGAATAGGTAAAAAGAGGGCGAAACCGCAGTAGGGAACCATGGAACAGGCACTAGGAACGAGAGGGGACAAATGCTAGTCGACTTTGCGGAGGCTCGATCACTCAGTATCATGAATACATTTTTCGAAAAAAGACTGGAACGGAAGTGGACATGGAAGTCGCCTTCTGACGTCAAAAACGAAATTGACTTCATAATTTCAAATAGGCGCGATATAATAAAAAATGTAGAGGTTATAAATAAAGTAAATGTAGGCAGCGACCATAGAATGGTGAGAGGCGAAATTAAAATACACCTCAGAAGGGAAAGGAACAAACTAATGTGTAAACCACAGCCAAACTTGGCTAACTTGAGGATCAGAGCAACAGAATTTAGCCTAAACATCCAAAACAGATATTCACTCCTCCGCGACGAAGATCTCAACATCGACCAAATCAATAAACAGTTCAATGACATAATAAAAGAAGCTGCACTTGAAGTAGGCGGCAAGAACGACAATCGAAGCTCCAGCAAGCTCTCGGTATAAACTAAACAAAGACCATAAAAAAGAAGAGGGAAGATGTACGGAAATTCAATACTCAAATAATAAATGAAGCAGTGACTTCAGGTACCAACATGGAAGCAGCTAAAAGAAGACTAGGAATAGGGAGAAATCAAATGTATGCAATTAAGAAACCAGACGGAGAAGTAACATATAGCAAGAATGAAATCATCAAAGTAGTGGAAGACTTTTACAGGGATCTATACAACTCAAACGAACAGCCACAAATAGAAGCAAACGCGGTAACTAGCGACGTACCTAATATCACAAAAGAAGAAATAATAAGAGCACTTAAAGGCATGAAGAGAGGGAAAACACCAGGCGAAGACGGAATTAGTATAGACCTCATATTAGATGCAGGAGACATCGCAACAGTGAAACTAGCTAATCTTTTTAACAAAACTCCGAAAGCCTGGAAAATGCAACAATTATCTTGTTACACAAAAAAGGCGATAAAATGGATTTAAAAAATTACCGACCCATAAGCCTCCTTTCGGTTACTTACAAACTGTTCACGAAAGTCATTACAGCTCGCATCTCTGACAGTCTGGATTCCAGTCAGCCTAGAGAACAGGCAGGCTTCCACAGCGGATTCTCAACAACAGATCACATCCACACGCTCACCCAAATAAGAGAAAAAGTAAACGAATATAGGAAACCCCTGTATATGGCATTCATCGATTATGAAAAGGCATTTGACTCAGTACAAATACCAGCAGTATTAGGTGCTATTCAACAACAGGGAGTTGAGGAGGTATATTGTAATATATTGGAAGATATATACAAAGATGGGACAGCAACCATCAAACTCCACACAGAAACCGATAAAATACCAATTAAAAAAGGCGTTAGACAGGGCGACACCATCTCACCAAAGCTGTTTACAGCCTGCCTCGAGGAAATATTCAAGAAACTAGAATGGGAAGGG
>NC_091582.1:15880061-15885061 GCF_042767895.1 Penaeus vannamei | reverse complement strand
AATATAATTGTAACTGTAAGATGTCATCTAATGGTCTGTTTTGTCCTTTGTGTCTGTCATAAAAAAGTGCTCCTGGTTTATATCATGTTTCATGAATAAAATCATGAGAAATGATGATACAAAACACTGTCTTCAGGCTTTGGGGAAGAAAGTTGTACGCTGCATGTGTTGGCAGGGGCGGGTTCAGAGAATTTTCTGGTGGGGGGCACAGGGGGTAACAATAATAAGTCTGGGGGGGGGGGAACAAAAATTAAGACTGCCCACTTCAATATTTATATTGCACAGTTACACATTGTTTATATTTTCATCTTGCTGTGTATTATATATTATGTTAATATTATATATCTATATATAAATATATATTAATATATAAAGGGTCAATGACTCTTAGGTGGGGGTCACACGGGGTGGCCAATCAGATTGCAGGGGGGTAGGTGCCCCCCTGTGCCACCATGGAAGACCCGCCTCTGTGTTGGAGATCGAGAGAATGAATGAACGAGCGTGTGTTATTCACACATTATATCGGGTAATCGTGAAACAACTCACTTTATATTCCACACAGTGTATATAAAGATGCCTCTTGTAATAATAATAAAAAACTTTCTCATACACATGTACTCTCTTTCCCATACATTTTCGCACTATCTCTCACACACTACCCTGTCCACCTACAGACTAGGCTGTTCACGATCAATCTAACCTAACCATATAGTTGAATGCAAATCAATTTGTGTGGAATTCATGGTGAACAGATTGCAACAGGAACAACGAAGGGAAGGGCAAGAAAACACACGAATATGCATATTCGTGTGTTTTCTTGCCCTTCCCTTCGTTGTTCCTGATGCAAATCAACTTACACCTTTTTTTTTGTCTGTGAATAATTAGTACAGATGTGGGCAGAATAAGTAAGGCTTCATTAAAGGTTATATTTTCTTTATTATTTAGACACACAGTGCAAAATCAAATGGAAAATGTGCATAAAAATATAAGTATATTATCAGTACCTAAAAGTATTGCCACCCTTTGGTATTAGGTGGTATCATAAAAATTTAAGGGAAGGCTTACAATAATGAGAAAATTAATAATAAAAAACTAAATATACCATTCTGGAAGACCACTCATCTTTCAATTACGAAGAACTGGAATTAATGAATTGAAATCTCACTACCAGTTATAACGTTCCATCTGGTACCGAATTCAGTAGACTTAGCCCATGAATTACAAAAACTTTGATCACAGATTTTTCTTAATAGGGAATCTTGAGCAGTTATCCCTCAATGTTACATTCTTTTTTTTATATGGTGTTACAATGATTCATTGTGGTGCAGTGGTTGCATTCTTGTCTAAAGATTTTGCTGAACCGTTATCAGATTCTTCGCTACCAGTGGATGGTTACCCCGGTCATCTCTTACAGGGAAACACAGCCGGTCACTCCAAGAATAACCATTGTAACAAATGGAATTAAACTAAATTATTCTACTTCTCTCGGTTTTGATGAAGTTTTCAATGATATATACACATGACATGAAGTATCTTTCCGTTGTTTATGTCGTTCCCAACATTTAATTTCCGAGTGAATTTGTTCTAGCAATAGTATGCGTTATAAACCATGAATTCCATACTTGACACTGATATTGAAATCTTGGAATTACTAGTGTTTTCTATTGTGGCAGTATGTGTTCTGAATCTCGTCTAAAAAGGTCTCATCATCCATCCACTCATAATTCCTTTATTGACTGCCAGCTCAATGTGGTGACTGAAGCTCATATCATTAGTTAGTTATTAGCCTTTTCTTTAATCTATTCTGTCAACAGAGCATAATGTTGGTCTTGAGCTTCCAGTTGGACCAATCTTATGCTTTCAAATTCGCATTCTACTGTTTTGTTTTTTCTGGGTCCATCAAATTGCAAAGCACTTGAGGCTTGGTCTGGCAGATGTTGGTTATTGGGTTTGTTCACATTGGGCTGTAAATATTTCCTGCCATACTCTGCCTTCCTTTACAGTGGTCGGGATTTCGACTGGCGTTTTCATAACACGGGAATACTTTGCCTTGATAACATTCAGCCATCTCTTCAAATTCTCAGGTTCCTTTTCTTGCCAGTCATATTTACCTTTTTTCTTTGGGCGGGGATTGGGCAAGCGACTTAAGATTTCAGGCCAATTCTTATGTAGGAATTGTTTAAGACCTTCGTTAGGTTGTTTTAGCTTAACCCATAGCTCATTTTCCAAAAAGGTATCACTTTCTTCTGGGAAAGTAGAACTGAGTAACTTGTCCAATGTTTCACTGCTAGAAATTAAGTGTCCACCATGTAGTGAATACTTAGTTTTAGAGATATGCCGTCCTTCTGGTTGTGGTAGATTCAGATTATGTGCATTGATTGCATCACTATTTATACAGTGTTGGTCTGATTCGCGGCATACTTCAGAATCATTAGCCTCCCGAGCAGCAGTTGGTATAACAAATAGATAATCAATATCAGAGTCTTCAGACATCGTAGAAGCATACATTGGCTGTACTTCGGGTTGTGGTACAAGTTGCTGATTAGATACTTGATCATAACTGCTATAAGAATTCGGATGGCTCTGCATGAATGACACTGAATTCCCGTCCTTGTTAACAATTTGTGAATCTGAGACGTCAGGACTTTGCTTAATTCCTCGTTGCATATGTTCATTGTAGAAATTTGTATCATTATATTGATTAAATTGATTATTTGGGATATCAGTAGGATTCTCAACCAGCTCTGTTCCTACTCCAGTTGGTATAACAATTAGATAATCAATATCAGAGCCTTCAGACACCGTAGAAGCATACATTGGCTGTACTTCGGGTTGTGGTACAAGTTGCTGATTAGATACTTGATCATAACTGCTATAAGAATTCGGATGGCTCTGCATGAATGACACTGAATTCCCGTCCTTGTTAACAATTTGTGAATCTGAGACGTCAGGACTTTGCTTAATTCCTCGTTGCATATGTTCATTGTAGAAATTTGTATCATTATATTGATTAAATTGATTATTTGGGATATCAGTAGGATTCTCAACCAGCTCTGTTCCTACTCCAGTTGGTATAACAAATAGATAATCAATATCAGAGTCTTCAGACACCGTAGAAGCATACATTGGCTGTACTTCGGGTTGTGGTACAAGTTGCTGATTAGATACTTGATCATAACTGCTATAAGAATTCGGATGGCTCTGCATGAATGACACTGAATTCCCGTCCTTGTTAACAATTTGTGAATCTGAGACTTCAGGACTTTGCTTAATTCCTCGTTGCATATGTTCATTGTAGAAATTTGTATCATTATATTGATTAAATTGATTATTTGGGATATCAGTAGGATTCTCAACCAGCTCTGTTCCTACTCCATGACAGGCAATGGTACTTTGAATAAGAAGATAATCCTGATAATTTTGTACAGGTTCTTGTACAATGTTCTGCGGTGGGTATTGAGGATAGGAGTTTTGATGAAGCATTATCTTGTTAGGTTCTACGTATCTCGTTTCTGCTTCCTGATCATCACTACCGATGACTGCCTTGTACCATGTAGCCTGCAGCTGGTCACGTCCATAACCTGCTTCATTCAGATTATTACCCTGGAAGTAGATCAACAAGTGGACATATATTATGAGCTTGTGATGGAAACATTTCAGACGTTATTTATTGTGCATATGTTGTTCCAATTGCCCGCATAGTAACAATTTTTTATAACTATATATCTAAATGTAACGATAACAATCCGAGGTAAAACAAGCCAGAAAAACTTGCCTCCATTTTCTCTCGCTGGTGGTTTTTGTTGGCGAGTGTTTTCCTTCAACGGGAGTCCGTCTGCAAATGACAGAAGTTGAATAATGAATTGCAAATAGATAAGCACAGATACGGGAGTAACACAACCCTTTTAGGCTAAATATTTTACAAAGTGTATGTTAATAAATGATGTATTCCTTATTCCAGAGCATGGACATCACTGAAGAAGGACTACAACATGATAGTCATCCCTGCATACCTCTATGAGGCTGACGCTCACTATTTGTGCTTGCATGGTAAAAAAGACACATGTTTACTGTTTCTGTTTGCCAATGTTAATTCTTTAGCTTAACATTTACATTTGCACATAAAAGCATATTGTGAATTCTGCTTCATTTGTGTGGATGATACCGCTATGCACATATAAATGTATGTATGTGTAAACATATAAACATAAAAATCTCGATATATATAGAAGTCAGAATGTTCAAATGTTTAACTTCTCGATGTTACGTCAAGAATATTTCAAGCCTGTAATCCGCGGAAAGGTCCCTTTAGGATAGCACTCTGTTCTCCCAAACTATTTTAATTTCTCTTCACTTTAATGTAATCAACTGATTTTGAATTCTCAATATTAAGTACTTGTCAGTTAAAAACTCACTTTACTTAAACTATACTAGAGACTAATATTTTCATTACCATTAGTAATTGCCTATTGATCCTCATCACAAATAATTTTTGTTTTTCGAATGTATTACGCCAAGTGACTGAAAACTGCCGAGCTGGAATACTACAACTCTATAATAGAAATGTGAAATATAGGCTATATTGTGATAGTTTTGAAGAAAACTTGAATACATATATATTCAGTCATACATAATACATACATTTATATATATACATATATATATATATATATATATATTTATATATATATATGTATATATGTATATAATATATATATATATATATATATATATATATATATATATATATATATATATATATATATATATATATATATATAATGCATGTACAACTGAATATGGATTTTTTATTTATCAAAATATTTCGTGAAAAATAACTACACTTTTGCACAGTAATGGTACATGGGAGATTATCAAATTAACATGAAAGACTGTGACTTCTACCTAAATTTTTACAAAGGATACATATATATACATATAAATAAATATATGTATGTATATATATATATATATATAAACAAATAAATAAATATATATAT
>NC_091582.1:15872561-15875061 GCF_042767895.1 Penaeus vannamei | reverse complement strand
CATTTTGGACAAAATGCAATGAGTTTGCTCCTAAAAAGAGGGATGAAACTTTTTTTTTTAAAGAAGTGCATAGTCATGGTCTTGCTCTAAGAGAACTTGAATCCATGGTTGTCCACTGCATAATCTGATTTATTGCAGTCTGCATGTGTACTTGCACAATCTTTTAACTTTCTCCAACTTAACTTTGATCCTCCAGGTTAAGAAGCTCCAGAGATCTCTGCCATAGAATTTGCTAGCTCATTTGCAACATCTTTTGGGTCTGTGAGCATTATGCCATCTATCTTCAGAGCAGGGGTGAAACGGATTTGCTCTTTCCAGCAATCTAGCTTCCTTGAGCACTCGCCTGGCCTTGGCCTGGGTCCATTTATATTGGATTAGGGCACATTGCTGGGTCATTGTTTCAGCTATCTTAGAGCAACTTTTCTTCCTCTGACAGTTTGATGTCACCGAAGGTCGATGATACTGCCTGCTACTTATTGGAATGGATGATTCTGCTACGAAGTGAATTAGTGATGTGAAGTGATCATCAATGTCTTGAATACAATTGAAATCTTTCACAGATCCTTGCATTACTACAGTTGCCGCCATCTCTTCACCCCATGAGCTGGAATACCATTCACTGACTCCAAAAGCATTGGGAAGTGGTCACTTCCATGTAAGTCTTCCATGACCCGCCAAGTGAACTCCAACTGTGCACCAAGTGAACCTGACACTGAATGTCCCAGTTTGAATCTGAAAGTGTGTGAGTGTGTCACTATTCAGAAAAAAACTACATCTCTAGAGAAAGAGGAGTCCAAGATCCGTCCTCGAGGGTTGCACGAAGTGTTTCCCCAGAGGTGATGCCTGCCATTGAGATCTCCCAAGAGTAGAAATGGATGAAGCAACTGCCCAAACAAAGCGTCCAAATAATCTGTGTTAAGATTATGTAGAGGAAGGTAGATGTAACTGTCAGGTTGTGTCAAGCCAATTCTCATGGCCATCACTGCAGTTTCGCCTGCAAAAGAATCCCTGCAGGGAAATTGGACGATTTTCCCTGGTCATAATCTCTTGTAGGCAATCACAAACTGGGTTATATTAAGTTGTAAGTTGTATTCCTCCTATGTCGCATGCATTCCCTGACAGTACCATTGGATTTTATAAGGTGTTTGGCAGCAACTGTGGTTAAGGCCTGCCCAACACCTCTAGACTTTTCCCTTACCAGGGTCTTGGAATTGGAATTGCCTCAGGATTCCTTTACCTGAGCAAAGGGTGGACCTGAGCATGTGGTTCAGGGGCATTCTGTCTGGGAGTGGAGGCCCTTGCGGATGTAGTGGCAGCTGAAGCTGTCACCACTGAGATCTCTGAAGCCTTCCCTGATGGCTCCAAAGACCTTACTTTGGGAGGAGTCTCTTCAATAGACCCCTCACTCCTACTTCGCTTCTGATGATACAACTCACCAGATGCAATTCTATATTTGGATCTTCCTTTGAGGACTGGGGTTGAACTGTAGTGACAGTGTGAGAGGTGAAAGAACTGTGCGAACAGCACATGGGCACATTGCTTTGACTCTGGAAAGCTAACTTTCACCTTGTCCCTAATTACCAATTCTTCTTTTTCAAATCTGTACCTGTTACCTTGCTTTGTAGAAACATCATGAACATAACAGCATACTCGACCTGCACAGTAGTCATCTTAATAACCTGTTGTACCACACTTGGCACACACTCTTGGTTGTCCATTGTCCCTACAACAGGAAGAGTTGGCTCCATGCCCATAAACCTGGTAATGGAAGCACCACATAGGATTGGGCACATATTACTTCAGCTTGATCACGTTGAAATACCTCAGCTATTTTAAAATTAACAAAAATATTAAGATCTATAATCGACACACCATAAATGGTCTTTACCACAAGGTATTTGTTAAATGAAATACTTTTATATTTACTAGGTTAGACCCTTGATGGATTGAAGAGGACTTTTCTTCTCACCTGGGAGCCTGGGAAGTATTTTGCTTCCCAGTCTTGCCCGTTGGCACCTGGAAAAAATCCAGAGTGACCTCAGGTGATGCTCGAGAGGGATTGGTCAGGGGATTGCGTAAGTTTTCATAGAGAGAATGGGACCTACGGTTTTACTGTACAGAGCCCTTATTTACAAGGACCTGGACTATCCAAACCTGAATATGTTCCTGCCACTAAAGCTGATTATGCTCAGGACCTGGTCTTGTGCTAGAAGAAAAACTCGTTTGCCACTGACTCTACTGAGAGCTAAGGCAGTCGGAATCGTCAGAATTATAAATCAAAGTATCACACATGGAACTACCAGATGACCTGCACTGCAGGACCCACTTTAGCAACGAGACCAATTTGGGTAATAATGACTCCTTGTTGAAGGTATAGATGCTGCCACCATGGAAGACAGACCCTGCAACAAGACTTGCTTGATGGCAATTTCTACTAACTCTCATTAATGCACAGCAAACAGAATAGATGTATCATTCTTAACAAGACCCAAAGTACCAT
>NC_091582.1:15860061-15862561 GCF_042767895.1 Penaeus vannamei | reverse complement strand
TATTTTGCATTTTGGACAAAATGCAATGAGTTTGCTCCTAAAAAGAGGGATGAAACTTTTTTTTTTTTTTTTTTTTTTTTAAAGAAGTGCATAGTCATGGTCTTGCTCTAAGAGAACTTGAATCCATGGTTGTCCACTGCATAATCTGATTTATTGCAGTCTGCATGTGTACTTGCACAATCTTTTAACTTTCTCCAACTTAACTTTGATCCTCCAGGTTAAGAAGCTCCAGAGATCTCTGCCATAGAATTTGCTAGCTCATTTGCAACATCTTTTGGGTCTGTGAGCATTATGCCATCTATCTTCAGAGCAGGGGTGAAACGGATTTGCTCTTTCCAGCAATCTAGCTTCCTTGAGCACTCGCCTGGCCTTGGCCTGGGTCCATTTATATTGGATTAGGGCACATTGCTGGGTCATTGTTTCAGCTATCTTAGAGCAACTTTTCTTCCTCTGACAGTTTGATGTCACCGAAGGTCGATGATACTGCCTGCTACTTATTGGAATGGATGATTCTGCTACGAAGTGAATTAGTGATGTGAAGTGATCATCAATGTCTTGAATACAATTGAAATCTTTCACAGATCCTTGCATTACTACAGTTGCCGCCATCTCTTCACCCCATGAGCTGGAATACCATTCACTGACTCCAAAAGCATTGGGAAGTGGTCACTTCCATGTAAGTCTTCCATGACCCGCCAAGTGAACTCCAACTGTGCACCAAGTGAACCTGACACTGAATGTCCCAGTTTGAATCTGAAAGTGTGTGAGTGTGTCACTATTCAGAAAAAAAACTACATCTCTAGAGAAAGAGGAGTCCAAGATCCGTCCTCGAGGGTTGCACGAAGTGTTTCCCCAGAGGTGATGCCTGCCATTGAGATCTCCCAAGAGTAGAAATGGATGAAGCAACTGCCCAAACAAAGCGTCCAAATAATCTGTGTTAAGATTATGTAGAGGAAGGTAGATGTAACTGTCAGGTTGTGTCAAGCCAATTCTCATGGCCATCACTGCAGTTTCGCCTGCAAAAGAATCCCTGCAGGGAAATCGGACGATTTTCCCTGGTCATAATCTCTTGTAGGCAATCACAAACTGGGTTATATTAAGTTGTAAGTTGTATTCCTCCTATGTCGCATGCATTCCCTGACAGTACCATTGGATTTTATAAGGTGTTTGGCAGCAACTGTGGTTAAGGCCTGCCCAACACCTCTAGACTTTTCCCTTACCAGGGTCTTGGAATTGGAATTGCCTCAGGATTCCTTTACCTGAGCAAAGGGTGGACCTGAGCATGTGGTTCAGGGGCATTCTGTCTGGGAGTGGAGGCCCTTGCGGATGTAGTGGCAGCTGAAGCTGTCACCACTGAGATCTCTGAAGCCTTCCCTGATGGCTCCAAAGACCTTACTTTGGGAGGAGTCTCTTCAATAGACCCCTCACTCCTACTTCGCTTCTGATGATACAACTCACCAGATGCAATTCTATATTTGGATCTTCCTTTGAGGACTGGGGTTGAACTGTAGTGACAGTGTGAGAGGTGAAAGAACTGTGCGAACAGCACATGGGCACATTGCTTTGACTCTGGAAAGCTAACTTTCACCTTGTCCCTAATTACCAATTCTTCTTTTTCAAATCTGTACCTGTTACCTTGCTTTGTAGAAACATCATGAACATAACAGCATACTCGACCTGCACAGTAGTCATCTTAATAACCTGTTGTACCACACTTGGCACACACTCTTGGTTGTCCATTGTCCCTACAACGGGAAGAGTTGGCTCCATGCCCATAAACCTGGTAATGGAAGCACCACATAGGATTGGGCACATATTACTTCAGCTTGATCACGTTGAAATACCTCAGCTATTTTAAAATTAACAAAAATATTAAGATCTATAATCGACACACCATAAATGGTCTTTACCACAAGGTATTTGTTAAATGAAATACTTTTATATTTACTAGGTTAGACCCTTGATGGATTGAAGAGGACTTTTCTTCTTACCTGGGAGCCTGGGAAGTATTTTGCTTCCCAGTCTTGCCCGTTGGCACCTGGAAAAATTCCAGAGTGACCTCAGGTGATGCTCGAGAGGGATTGGTCAGGGGATTGCGTAAGTTTTCATAGAGAGAATGGGACCTACGGTTTTACTGTACAGAGCCCTTATTTACAAGGACCTGGACTATCCAAACCTGAATATGTTCCTGCCACTAAAGCTGATTATGCTCAGGACCTGGTCTTGTGCTAGAAGAAAAACTCGTTTGCCACTGACTCTACTGAGAGCTAAGGCAGTCGGAATCGTCAGAATTATAAATCAAAGTATCACACATGGAACTACCAGATGACCTGCACTGCAGGACCCACTTTAGCAACGAGACCAATTTGGGTAATAATGACTCCTTGTTGAAGGTATAGATGCTGCCACCATGGAAGACAGACCCTGCAACAAGACTTGCTTGATGGCAATTTCTACTAACTCTCATTAATGCACAGCAAACAGAATAGATGCATCATTC
>NC_091582.1:15847561-15850061 GCF_042767895.1 Penaeus vannamei | reverse complement strand
CATGGTCTTGCTCTAAGAGAACTTGAATCCATGGTTGTCCACTGCATAATCTGATTTATTGCAGTCTGCATGTGTACTTGCACAATCTTTTAACTTTCTCCAACTTAACTTTGATCCTCCAGGTTAAGAAGCTCCAGAGATCTCTGCCATAGAATTTGCTAGCTCATTTGCAACATCTTTTGGGTCTGTGAGCATTATGCCATCTATCTTCAGAGCAGGGGTGAAACGGATTTGCTCTTTCCAGCAATCTAGCTTCCTTGAGCACTCGCCTGGCCTTGGCCTGGGTCCATTTATATTGGATTAGGGCACATTGCTGGGTCATTGTTTCAGCTATCTTAGAGCAACTTTTCTTCCTCTGACAGTTTGATGTCACCGAAGGTCGATGATACTGCCTGCTACTTATTGGAATGGATGATTCTGCTACGAAGTGAATTAGTGATGTGAAGTGATCATCAATGTCTTGAATACAATTGAAATCTTTCACAGATCCTTGCATTACTACAGTTGCCGCCATCTCTTCACCCCATGAGCTGGAATACCATTCACTGACTCCAAAAGCATTGGGAAGTGGCCACTTCCATGTAAGTCTTCCATGACCCGCCAAGTGAACTCCAACTGTGCACCAAGTGAACCTGACACTGAATGTCCCAGTTTGAATCTGAAAGTGTGTGTGTCACTATTCAGAAAAAAAACTACATCTCTAGAGAAAGAGGAGTCCAAGATCCGTCCTCGAGGGTTGCACGAAGTGTTTCCCCAGAGGTGATGCCTGCCATTGAGATCTCCCAAGAGTAGAAATGGATGAAGCAACTGCCCAAACAAAGCGTCCAAATAATCTGTGTTAAGATTATGTAGAGGAAGGTAGATGTAACTGTCAGGTTGTGTCAAGCCAATTCTCATGGCCATCACTGCAGTTTCGCCTGCAAAAGAATCCCTGCAGGGAAATTGGACGATTTTCCCTGGTCATAATCTCTTGTAGGCAATCACAAACTGGGTTATATTAAGTTGTAAGTTGTATTCCTCCTATGTCGCATGCATTCCCTGACAGTATCATTGGATTTTATAAGGTGTTTGGCAGCAACTGTGGTTAAGGCCTGCCCAACACCTCTAGACTTTTCCCTTACCAGGGTCTTGGAATTGGAATTGCCTCAGGATTCCTTTACCTGAGCAAAGGGTGGACCTGAGCATGTGGTTCAGGGGCATTCTGTCTGGGAGTGGAGGCCCTTGCGGATGTAGTGGCAGCTGAAGCTGTCACCACTGAGATCTCTGAAGCCTTCCCTGATGGCTCCAAAGACCTTACTTTGGGAGGAGTCTCTTCAATAGACCCCTCACTCCTACTTCGCTTCTGATGATACAACTCACCAGATGCAATTCTATATTTGGATCTTCCTTTGAGGACTGGGGTTGAACTGTAGTGACAGTGTGAGAGGTGAAAGAACTGTGCGAACAGCACATGGGCACATTGCTTTGACTCTGGAAAGCTAACTTTCACCTTGTCCCTAATTACCAATTCTTCTTTTTCAAATCTGTACCTGTTACCTTGCTTTGTAGAAACATCATGAACATAACAGCATACTCGACCTGCACAGTAGTCATCTTAATAACCTGTTGTACCACACTTGGCACACACTCTTGGTTGTCCATTGTCCCTACAACGGGAAGAGTTGGCTCCATGCCCATAAACCTGGTAATGGAAGCACCACATAGGATTGGGCACATATTACTTCAGCTTGATCACGTTGAAATACCTCAGCTATTTTAAAATTAACAAAAATATTAAGATCTATAATCGACACACCATAAATGGTCTTTACCACAAGGTATTTGTTAAATGAAATACTTTTATATTTACTAGGTTAGACCCTTGATGGATTGAAGAGGACTTTTCTTCTTACCTGGGAGCCTGGGAAGTATTTTGCTTCCCAGTCTTGCCCGTTGGCACCTGGAAAAATTCCAGAGTGACCTCAGGTGATGCTCGAGAGGGATTGGTCAGGGGATTGCGTAAGTTTTCATAGAGAGAATGGGACCTACGGTTTTACTGTACAGAGCCCTTATTTACAAGGACCTGGACTATCCAAACCTGAATATGTTCCTGCCACTAAAGCTGATTATGCTCAGGACCTGGTCTTGTGCTAGAAGAAAAACTCGTTTGCCACTGACTCTACTGAGAGCTAAGGCAGTCGGAATCGTCAGAATTATAAATCAAAGTATCACACATGGAACTACCAGATGACCTGCACTGCAGGACCCACTTTAGCAACGAGACCAATTTGGGTAATAATGACTCCTTGTTGAAGGTATAGATGCTGCCACCATGGAAGACAGACCCTGCAACAAGACTTGCTTGATGGCAATTTCTACTAACTCTCATTAATGCACAGCAAACAGAATAGATGCATCATTCTTAACAAGACCCAAAGTACCATTAGTATGAAAGGTAATAACCCTGCAGATCAATTAGTTGAACCTGATTGCGAGCAACCCATGATTGAACAGTAATACA
>NC_091582.1:15832561-15842561 GCF_042767895.1 Penaeus vannamei | reverse complement strand
TTTCTATCTTTCTTTCACTCTCTCTGTTGTTCTCTTTCTCTCCCCAACACACACACTCTCTCTCTTTCTCTGTCTCTCTCTCTTTCCTCGCTCTGTCTCTCTCTTTGTGACTCGCTCTCTCTGGGTCCTTCCCTCCCTCCCTCACTCTGTCTTTCTCTCTACCTCTCTCCCTCACTCTCTCACTACCTCTCTCTGTCTATGCCACCCCCTTCTTTCTTTCTCTTTCTATCTCTTCCCCCTCTTTTTCTCTCCATCTACCTACTCTCTTCCTTCCTTCCTCCCCTCTCTGTCTCTTTCTTTCAATCTCTCACTCATCTTTTCATCTATCTCTCTATCTATTTTTATTTCTTGCACTCACTCTCACTCTCTCTTTCTCTTTCTCTCTTTATTTCTATCTCTCTGCCTTTTTTTTTCTCTCCCTTTCACTCTCTCTCTCTCCCACTCATCATTTCACTCATTTCCTGTCCCTATCTCTCCTCTTCCCCATTTTTCTTTACTCGCTATCTATCCCACCCCTCTCTTTCTTTTTCTATCTCTTCCCCCTCTTTTTTTTTTCTTCCTTTCACTTTCTCTCTCTTTTTCCTTTTTGTGACACCTACCCCCCCTCATTCACTCTATCTTTCTCTTTCCCCCTCTCTATTTCTCTCCTCTCTCCTTCCCCCCCCCCCCGCCCTCTCTCTCTCCCTACCTCTCTCTGTCTGTGCCTCCCCCTTCTCTTTCTTTCTCCCCCTCCCCCCTCTCTCTCTTTCTCTTTCTTCCTCCCTCTCCCTCTCACACTACCTCTATCTATCTCTGCCTCCCCCTCCCTTCTCTTTCTTTCTCTATCTCTTTCCCCTCTCTCTGTCTCTGCCTCCCCTTTTTCTTTCCTTATCTCTCTCTACCTCTTGCTCCTCTCTTTCTCTCACTTCATCCCTCCATCTCCTCTCCCTCTCTCCATCGCTGCCCCCCCCCCCACCTTCCCTTTCTCTCTCTATCTATCTCTCCCCCCTTTCTTTCATTTCCTTCCTTCCTCCATCCCTCTCACTGCCTATCACTCCCTCCCCTTACTCCCATTCTCCTCCACTCTCTTATTCGCTATCTAACTCTCATTCTCTCGCTCTCTGACTAGCCCTCTCCTCTCATTCTCTCGCTCTCTGACTAGCCCTCTCCTCTCATTCTCTTACTCTCTCTGATTCTCCTTACCCTCTATGTCTATCTATCTGTTTTTAAATGTTTTTATTGGTTTTTCTTTCTCGTTCGCTTGCGGTGTTGACAGTGACGCTCAAGAAGTGTGAAAGAGGCAGGGGTCCCTCTCCTCCATTCTTTGGCCATAAAGGAATGGCTTTTTTATTTTCTTACAGAACGCATTTAGTGCTACGAACCTGTCGGTTGTAATAATGCAGTTGTTACTGTGGTGCAAAACTCATCAAAATATCCACGCATGATTTTGAAAAACACTTTTTACAGTGCATCAGTCATCCAAATGATATATTGGCATATCAGGTTCATTATTTTCTTACAATAACGAATCGGTGATGCTGTATCGGCGATACATGTATTGGTATCGCTTTAACTGTCTTCGAAGAATCGATGTATCAGAATCGTTTTAGTCAAATTTCTCGTATCGATGCATTGGTATCGCCTTAGACAGTTAGTTCTGTGCATCTATGCCCATCACTGAATATAACGCATCATGATTTCTACTTATTGAAACAGTTTGCTTTCGGCGAAAAGAAAAATCTCATTTCATTAGTTCGTTCAACTGCTACTAGATGGTGTAGCTCCGAGAAGCAGTTGATAAATTCTCAACGAATTTGCAAATTTCTGTTTGATTTAGCTGTCATACATAGTTGTTTGAAGTATAACGCATTTTCTAGGTTCAACAAATCATGCAAATATCATTGTTAATTGTTTTGTTTAAATAAGGGACACATGCCGCTTTACCTCCATAGGTGTTGCCATCTCGATAAACAATTCCAAAAAGTCACATTTGAAAAATATTCCACTACGAAGCCAACGACTACTAATACTGCGTGTTTTGCAATCACTTATATGAAGAAAATGCAATACGAAATGGCTTGCTTCGTTTCGAAAAATAGATATTATTATACTTATTGGTTATATCTATTCGACCAATCGCGCTCAGTCTTACAAACAAGTTAGGGGTTTCGCCCCATTCATAGAAATGCTATTTACTCTATGTTTACATCGTACTTGTTGCCAGATGTATGAAAGTGGGTTCCAACATGTGTACTGAAATATAATTCCGCAACTGTACAATATGTGTGTGGATCTATGCATCGATCCATCTGCGCACGCATCGCCATCTTGTAGGGAACAACAGCTGCAGTGAAAACACATCTGAAGGTGCGCTTTTAAGCAAGTTTTATTACACAGGTTCTCTGATTATTTCTTGTCTATTCCTTCTGAGATACCCCTAAGTTGTGCAGAATTTGGTTTTATAAATCACAATAAGATGTTAGACTGGCCAGTTTTTTTTTCTTCAGATTTCCCAATATTGATCCTGAACGCCGACTAAAACGGGTTGCTTGGAGGCGTCAGAACAAGGACGGTTCTCCCTGGAATTCAACTGGCAAGAACATTTACCTTTGTGCTCATTGAGACTGTGGCGATTTTTCATTGCTTCACGAGTAGCAGTTGATTTGGGTAAATTTCCAGGCTACATATATTCAACTTATTCACATATCTAGATTTTGCTTCTCCTTCAAGTTCCTCATACCTGTATGACGCCATCTTAGCGACAGGAAATAGATTCCGAACACAATATTTCAGTTCGCTTCCGTATCACTTTGAAGTGAAGAGGGCCAAGCAGCAAGTTTGTTTTTACTGCAGCCAAGTTTCAACACGACTCATGACGTCACATGGGATCCACCTATTCACACACACACACACACCACACATACACCCGCAGGTCACATAGTCCGGTCCTGTGGGGGTCCGGTCCCGTGGGCTTTGTCCCACAAGTCTCACACTAGGTTGGCAGTCGGACCAGGCATCCATTCTGCTGTATATGTAGATCCATAATGAATGGCTGTAATTCTGGTTGTACTAGGTTAGGTTTATGTGCATTGTGTACATCCCTACATGTTAGGTGTTGGCCTGATTCTCTGCATACTTCAGTGCCATTAGTCTTCTGAACAGATGTTTAAAGATTGGCAAATAAAGAATCTTTATGCAAATTAGTTAGATCACCAATTTCAGACACCGTAGAAACGTCTGTCCCATTATCCTTTAGTTTACAAATCATGAACTTTCTAACGATTTGTCTTTAGAACTTCGCTCAATGTCCGCATTATCATTTTGATTCCATTGTTTAAATAGGGAATCGGTAGCATTCTTAACCAATTCTGTTCTACCACTATGGCAGTTTTGCGGAAGGATTATCGGTTATGAAGTTGTAAGATCTGCTTCCTGATTATTATGAACAGTCACCTATGTATTTTGATATGTATATGATGTCTGTTCTTCGTGTTGTGGTACAGGGCTTTGTGCCTTACTAATTTGTAAGGTGATTCGTCTAATAAATCTACACAACTGTCCACTAGGTTTTTGGGTCGTGGTACAGGCTCTTGATTTGGTACCTTATTACAACTACTACTAGAATTCGGATGGCTAAGTGTGAATGGCATTGAATTACAATTTTCATGAACAATTTGTGAGCCTGAGATTTCGGTACTTTGCTTAATTTCCCCTACATTGTATATGTCGATATCTCGCTAATTTGGTTGATTAGCTGGAGAATCAGAAGCATTCTCAGCATGCTCTGTTCTACCGCCATGACAGCCAACGATACTTTGAAGAACAGCAAGAGAAGCCTGGTTGTTTGTTGAATGCTGTTGGTCAGATCCAAGTCCAGGTTCCTGTAGAGACATGTTCTGCAGCGGGCATTGAAAATATGAGTTCTTCTGAGGATCTGAGCATCTTGTTTCTGCATTCTGATCATCTTGTACTAGTTGTGAATCTATAGGATCTGTCTCGTTTCGGCAACCTGATCATAGTGGAGAACCACCAGTTGTAGATCCCTCGTGTAATTTGCAGATTGCAGCTGGTCACGTCCATAACCTGCCTCATTTAGTTGATTACTCTGGAAGTAGACCACCAAGCTGACATATATTATGTACTATGTATTTATGTTTATATGTAGCTCCATAAGCCTACGTAATTACAGATTTTTTTAAAGATCAACATCTTAGGTAACATGCAGACGTAGAAGAAGCAAGAACAACTCCATTTTCACTTGGTGGTGTTTTTCGCTTATTATTATTATTATTATTATTATTATTTGCAGTTTAGCATTTTTCGCCCTTCTTGTCGAAAGCAAGTTAAATACATTTCCAAGGAGTTTCAGGGCCTCCGAATCTCAATTGAAAATTACAAGGCCCTTTTCGATGGCGACCGAAATATTATTTTTTCACCTTACCTTAGAAAATCGGCAGTTGTGACATAATGATTAGATCTAAAAAAAAAAAAAAAAAAAAAAAAAAGATATTTTTGAAAGCTTATTAAATTTCAGGTAAGTTGAGACCAATCTTCATTTTTTCGGAAAAAAAAAACTGGCAAGCATAAAAAAAAAAAACAATAACATAAATTCTTCTTACAAATAAACAAACGATATGCCATTCATATGGGGTATTTTATTTTCTTATGTTTTCATCATATCTAGTTTAATCTATGAGGAAAAAAAATGAAAATGCACCCCCCCCCCTCCAATTGGGAGTATGTTTGCCAAATGACCCAGACCACCATCACAATTTTATGGAATATAGGTTAGGTTAAGACTCACCTCATGCAAAAAGTTTTTAAAAATCAGTCCATAACTTTTTGAGTTGGAAAAAAAAATCTGGATCCGAACCATAGTCCAGATCACGCCCAAAATGCCACAATGTCTAAGTTTGGTTAAAACACACCTCTGGTGAAAATCTTATTAAAATCTGTTCTTGACTTTTAGAACTATCAGATAAACACAACTTAAACAAGCAAACAATCAAAAAACAAATGAACAGAAATAACAATATATATAAATGTGAGATACACGGAAATGGTCTGCATATCCTTATATACCTCATGTACATAAATTTACGCTTTTTCAGTCCAATTTTAACCCAATATAACTCATTTCGTAGCTGAATAATAGATCTAATGCATGATGCAATAAGAATTTGCCATATTTTCATGTGCTTGTTGTAAAAGTAACATATAAATCATAGCCCCTTTTATGGTGTTGGAAAATGTCACTTTCGTAAAATATTCACAGAGAAAAAATAAAAGGTGATTTCGAGAAACTGGCTTCTGCACACGATAGTTGAAAGACTGTTCTACTCAAATATGAATTCAGAATGACTGCATTTTTTTTTTTTGGGGGGGGGAGGGATTTTAGAGAATTAAAAAAAAATAACGCACGCCGAACACCCCCACCCCTCCCTCCAACTAAAGTGCGACCCTTTGTAGACTTCAAAAGCTGTAGCACATGCAATTTTTGTCCAAAATAAATGTTTTATGGCTCATTTTGTAGCTAAATGATAAATCTAGTGCTTATTGCCTTTAGCTTTTGCATTTTTTTCCTGTGCTTTGTGTAAAAGTGACAAATATAAAAAAATCCTTTGTATGGTGTTCTAAGAGTTGTGTAGGTATAATGGAAAAAATGAGTCATACAAGCACTAGCTGAAACGTTTTTCTGTTCGAAAATGAAATCAGAATAACTATTATTTTGAGGGGATTTTAGAGAAACTTCCAAAAATTGTCAATGTAGGCCTATAACACTCCAAATCAGTGTGCTCGCTCCTACCATAACAAATGTCGCTTAGTGAGATACTATACTGCACTGGTCAGTGCTACGTGGTCCCAACAACCCAAACTCTTATCCTCCCCCAAATCTCAAAAAGGGGTGTTGTTGGGTTGTACCCCCATAAAAACCAAAATCTTTGGGGATTATGTTTTAGGAAGATTATTCTTATACCTAATTATATCAAAACAATTATGAAACTATACGAAAACACGAAAATGCTGCTAAAAAAGTTTTATGCCTCATTTTGTAGCTGAATGAAAAATCCAGTGTTTGTTGCATTTAGCTTTTGCAGTTTTAGCCTGTCCTTCCTGTCTAAATGACGTACAAAAATCACACTTCAAAAATTCACAATAAACAATAAAAAAATAAAAAAAATGATTTGCATTTGTGTGTCACGCACAAATAGGTCATGAGCCTGGATGGTCGGTCAGTATCGTTTTTGACTCCAGGTTTTATAGAATTCAAGACAATGAGATGATGATTTATTTTTTATTTTTTATTATTCTTTACACACTTGGGGACATTATCCCAAGCTTAGGATAGTGTTAAATGTCAGAGAGAGGTTATGGGAAACTATGATAGGGAAAAAGGTAAAGAGCTGGTGCAAATAAAGTAAATCAGAGATTAGTAAAGGAAAGGGTAAAGGGCATAGTGCGATTGGATGAAATGGAGTTTAACTGTTGCTGGGGAAGCTATAAGAACATTGTTTAAGGAAACTGATAAAAGTTATGATGAAGTAATCACCAGATAATAAGGGTAGAGATGACTTGGAGAAGTAGCAGAAGAATCTAGAGGATGAGATAAAGGGACTGGGGAAGGAGGAGAAGTGTCAGGAAGAGCGTCAGGAGGGGAGGAATGTGGAGGACACTTTTGTTACCAGGGAATCATGTGACTATCCTGGATAATAGGGAACGAAATGGGAATGATGCACATGGAGAAGAAGATGGGGGTGTTCTGGGAACTTGAGGAGGGAGGAAGATAGATATCGGCAAATATTTTGAATGTAGAGGGACTAAGAATAGAAGGATCAGAAGGTGGGGAGGTCTGAGAAAAAAGGATCTCTTGTGGAGAGAAGAGGGGGTAGATGTTCGAGGAGCCAAAGAGAGAAGGAGGGTGTAGCAAAGGGTATGGAAGGCGAAGATGTGAAATGTGATCACAGCATTGGTATTTCCTAATGCCAGATTTCATGGACAAAATCATGAGAACTGATGATACAAAAAACTGGCCTAGGTCTTTGGGGAAGAAAGTTGGACACTGCATGCGTTGGAGAGAGGCAGAGATGATGAATGGTTGCGCGTGTTATCCACACATCATATCGGGTAATCGTGAAATATCTCGCTTGATATTCCACACAGTGTATATAAGGCTTCCTCTTGCAATCATGAAAAAGTGTAGGATGATGGAACTTACATTACTCTTTCTCTCTCGGTCACACACGCACCATCTCTCTCTGTCTCTCAGACACATGTACTCTTTCTCACACTTACGCACTATCTCTCCCACTACCCTGTTCATCCACAGACTTAGCAGTTCATCACGTTAAATTTTAACCAAACCATATAAATACACACAAGTAAACTTACAAAAAGATTTTGTTGTGGGTGATTAGTAAATGGGTTAAGGGCAAAATAAGGCTTCATGAAAAGTTATATTCTCTTTATTGTTTGAACATAATACAAAATAAAACAGACAATGTACACAGTAATGATAAGTGTTCAGTATTTAATCTTGTAACTACATAAGACACCTTTTGGTATAAGAGGGTATCATAAGTTTTTAAGAGGAGCTCACCCTAACAAGAAAAATATTTATGAAAAATAAAATATCTGTATAATCGACTTACATTACGAATTATAATCAGACAATGGTTACCTACATTATGTTCATGACTCATTTCTGGGGCCAAACAGTCTTGGCCAATTAATAAAAAAGGCAGGTTCCATAAAACATAAATTGTGAAGTTTGAGCAGAAAGAGGCCAATTTAGAAGCAAAGTACAGATACAGCCGGTCACTCCAAGAATCACCATTGTAACGAATGGAATTATACTAATTCATACTTCTCTTGGATTTGGTGCCAGTTGCTCAGTGATCTTTCATATATATACAATAAAGTATCTTTCTTTGATATTCCAATCTTGGCACCACTGGTGTTTTCCCTAGTGACAGCAAATATTTTGGATTTCTTTTTTAAAAGTCCTCATCCCTACATCAGTTCTTTTCCTTTATTGACTGACAGCTCAATGTGGTGACTGAAGCTCTTATCTTTAGTTATGAACAGGCCTTTTCTTCTATTCTGCTGACAGAGTATAAAGTTGGCCTTGAGCTTCCGGTTAGACTAATCTTAAACGTTCGAATTTATCAGCATCTTATATTCATAGAATTTTCAGTTGTCCATACATAAATGGCATGTATATCCTTTCTTAGTTTGTCTTTATCCTCTACTAATGTTAATGGTATCAGCTAAAAATGTGAGTGTTTAATATCTGCAATAATGTTCACAATCATGGTTAAGAACACCGGTGGTCCAAGAGCTGATCTACAATTGATCCAAAGGAATAGAATAGTTTGAGATTTGTTCTAACACCTAAATCCAATGAAAACAATATCATAAAAAACAAGCTTTTCATATTGCGAATTTTGATATACATGTTTTCTCTGCATGAAAATGATACAGATTAAAGTTTAAAGTAACAAAACACTTAGTAAATGTATTCTCTTGGAATTGGTTTGAACACGTGTTCCATCTACTGTATACTGTTCTCAATGATCAATTCACAGCATGTTTGCTAAGTGTTGTATGAGATTTCCATCTGAAGGCTTTGTAACAGATCTGGGATGCAATGCCTTCTGCTGTTTTGTCGTTTCTTGGTCCATCAACTTAAAAGATCATTGAGGCTTGGTCTGACAGATGTTGGTCAATAAGTTTGTTTACATCTGGCTATAAATATTTGCTGCCATTCTTTGCCTTCCTTTACAGTGGTTGGAATTTTGACCGGCTCTTGCTTAACATTGGTAAAAATATTGACTGGCGCACGCATAACACGCCAATACTTTTGCTTAATAGCGTTCTTCCATTTAATTTTTTCCTCTGGATCCTCAGGTTCCTTTTTCTGCCAGTCATATCTGTTTTCCTTCTTTGGTTTAGGAACTGGCAAATGTCTTATCATTTCTTGCCAGTTCTTACACAAGAATTGTTGAAGACTTTCACGGGGTTTCTTAAGCTTAACCCAGAGTTTTTCTTCCAAATTAGAGGTACCACTTATTTCAGATTCCATACTTAAGTGTACCTGGTTGTCTGAATTATCTCTACCACTTGAGACCAGGCATCCGTCTGGTAGTGAATATGTAATTTCGTATCTTTGCTGTCCTTCAGGTTGTAGATTAATGCTCTGTGCATCCCTACTAGTAAGGTGTTGGCCTGATTGGCTGCATAATTCAGATTCTGTAGAAATGTCTCCCCCATTGTCCACTACTACTGTACCAATCCAGAGCGGACATCCATTCTTTTGTATATAAAGATCTGTAAGTGATTGCTGTTCTTCAGGTTGTGGTACAAGGCTATGTGCATTACTATGATCTGTAAGTGATTGCTGTTCTTCAGGTTGTGGTACAAGGCTGTGTGCATTACTATTTATATGTTGGCCTGATTCACTGCATACTTCAGACTCTGTAGAAACGTCTATTCCATTGCCCACTAATATTTTACCAATGCAGACCGGACAATCATTCTTCTGTATATAAAGATCTGTAAGTGATATCTGTTCTTCAGGTTGTGGTACAAGGCTGTGTGCATTACTATTTATGTGTTGGCCTGATTCGCTGCATACTTCAGACTCTGTAGAAGCGTCACTCCCATTGCCCAATAGAAGTTTACCAATATAGACCAGACGTCCATTCTTCTTTATATACAGATATCTAAGTGATTCGCCATATATTTCAGGCTCCATAAAAACATCTCCCTCACTGTCGACTTTAATTGTACCAATCCAGACCAAACATCCATTCTCCTTTATATATAGATACGTATATGCTAGCTGTTCGGGCTGTGGCACAAGGTGTCGGTCTGATTCGTTTAATAAATATACGCTACTGTCCGCTAGATCTTTGGGCCGTGGTGCAGGCTCTTGCATAGATACTTGATCACAACTACTATTAGAATTCGGATGGCTATGTGTGAATGGCTTTGAATTGCAATTTTCATTAACAAATTGTGA
>NC_091582.1:15822561-15827561 GCF_042767895.1 Penaeus vannamei | reverse complement strand
ACCTCAATATGGACGGAATGTGATGTGAGGCATGTAAAGACTATGCCATTGTTCTTTAAGTCTGACCAGCCTTTCCTGATGAAAGGGTCCAAAACAGTCGGTGCCCGTGTGTAAATGGTGGCTAACCTGGTATAATACGATCTTCAGGAAGGTCAGCCATCGCTTGAGTCATTGGTCTTGCAATGATGAACTGCACTTCATACAACTCCCTACTACAGAACTTGCAACAGGATTTGCATGAACCCAAAATTTTTGTCTTAACTTAGAGAGAAGATAATTTTGACCACAGTGAGCTGACCTCGTGATGCCTCCTCACCATCAGTTTCACCAAAAATGACTTACTGGGTAGGATAATTGGATGAGTGGCATTGAGGTCACGCCCAGAGTGTCTTAGTCACCCACCTACCCTAAGCAGGCCATCTTGTAGAAAAGGTCTTAATCACACTATCTTGCTTGAGGTTGTACTCTCCCATCTGGCCTACGTGACAGAGAGGCAATTCAGATGTTTAGTTCTCTTACTGAACTTGTTCCATATGTGTGTCTGCTACAGTTATTTCTTTGCTACTAAGGCAGTTAACGTCAGGCAACTTTGGTACATACTTTCGCTTCAAGAATCGTCTGACCCATGTATGACAACGCACAAACTTCTGCCAGTTTGAGAAGCGAGAGGCAAACTCCTTAGTGAATGACGTTACTGTTGTCACTGTCTTGCATACCATGGATCTTCCAGTTATCCATATTTAACATCTGGAACTTGCGACCAGCTGGATTCAGGGTCATGAAGAAATCTTGGTCCTCTAATCCACATTTCAGGCTTTAATAAAGTATCAACTTCAAGACCTCTAGATGCAAAGTCAGCAGGATTATTGTTTGTGTCTATATATCTGCAAGCACTTGTTGAAAACAGTTCTCGGATTAGGTTCACTCGATTTATGACAAAGGTGTGGTAACGAGCCTTCTAATTGAACAGGTACTTGAGTACTGAAGTGCTGTCTGTCCAGAAGACCGAATCTTCCAGCTTCAACCCCAGTTCCTTTCGTAATTTACAGTCCATTCGAGCTGCAACGGTGGCAGCTGTCAGTTCTAGCCTTAGAATAGTTGTCGGTTTCAGAGGTGCTCGTGCCATAACCAAAGTGCCTTTTCTGAGGCATTTACCATCTTTAAGTAGGATGCTGTGCCATAACCAGACTGATGCATCTGCAAAGTGATGGAGTTGATAGGAAATGACTGAACCAAAGGAAATGGGCACTTGGCCTTGTGGCAGCTTAAATCTTGATAGCTTGGGTAACTGTTCTAACCATTTCTCCAACGAGTAGCTTCCCTATCACCCATATTTTCATCCCAGCCTAACTGCATCTGACACATGTCTTCAAAAATAATTTTTGTTGTTAGTGTCAAGCACGCCACCAAGTGGGTCATACATAGATGCCACGTTAGAACTCCTCAGCGTGTTAGTGGCTTGTCACTAAGGCATATTTTGAATGAAGCGATCTTCAGCCATCGACTAGTGTACACCCAAGGTCCTTTCAACTGGGAGATCATCCTTATTGAGGTCTAGAGAAGCAACTGATGCATCTGATTCATGAGTCTTCCTGAGCACATTCTTGTTATTGGCTGTCCATTGGTGCATTACAGAGAGCAATGAGATTTTTCATGATTTTTATCAGTCTCTCTATGTTACCATGGCCCAGTAGGAGATCAACATAAAAACTTATTATGGCAATGACAGCTTATTCATAAAAAAATATCACCGTGGTCCTCAGCTGTCTTCCATAATTTACTAGGAGAGGATCTAGCACCAAAAAACAAACATTCACTCGGTAATTATGCATAGGCTTATTGATATTACCATCTGGCCACCATTAAAAATGAAACACATGACGATCCTCTAGGGAAACCTTGACCTGACTAAACATCTCGATGTCCGCTGTGACTGCATAATGGCCATGTCTGAACCGTATGAATACACCTATTAGAGGATTTGTGAGGTCTAGCCTTTGAAGCAGATGATCATTAAGGGAAGTGCCATTGAATTTAGCTTTAAGGTTATAGACAACATGTACCTTCAGCTTAATGGGATGACGCACAGCATGATGTGGCATGTACCATATTCTTTCATTATTTCGTTCTAAACCTGATGGAGGTACTATTTCAACATACTGTTTAGTTATATTCTTTTCCATTTGAGTGATGTATGTCTCCCTGAAAGTCTTGTCAGATTCCAGCTTCCTTTTGAGGACTTTCATTCTACGTACAGCTATTTCACAATTGGTTGGAAGTGCTACTTGGGGTCATATCCATTGTGTTCACATCCAAAGCATGGACATTTGAACTATTAACAGACACGAATGACGGAGACGGGTTTATTGGTCGTGTGACTTGGCTTACCTCTTCCTGCTTCAATATAATATATTTCCTCTGTTACCCTAGCTTGATCTTTAACAAATTTAGCAAGTGAAGAGAATGAACTTGCAGATTTAGTGTCAGAGTCTACACATCTCGAGGCCCACTTAATTCTCAAGTATCTCGGCAGCTTACCAACGATTTTAGATATTGTCTTATGCAACTATTATCACCTAAGGCCATATCTAAATTAAATAAGTAGGAGCCATATATTTTTAGACCTACATCTCCAACTTCAATGTCTTCCCATACAAATAATTTTGCAATGAAGGACTCGAGGAGTTCATTGGAGTTCTCATATCCTTCTCTCAGTATCCTCCACGCTTCAATATATCCATGGTCAGGTGGTAGGTGATGGCAACCTTCAATAAGGTCCATTGGTGAGCCATCCAACTGGTTGTAGAGTTGTGTAAGCATTTGCCTTGGGTCATTAGTGTTGCTCTCAACATTCCATTCAAATGTCCTACAGAACTGAGAGAATTTTGAAAAATCTCGATCAAAACGTTCAAATTTTAATGGAATAATGATATGTGAGCCTGTTCTTGTTGGGTTAAAACTGACTGGTTCATCTGATCCACTTCATCCACATTCAATGCCCTTGAAGGTGTTGGATGGCTGGTGAACTCATGGCCTGAGGTATGATACTCTGTTGGAGTTTACAAAAGGTGCAGCTTCCGTGTCAATAGGTTCTCATTAGGTTGTGTAATGGTAGTAGTAAGTTAGCGTAATGGAGAGCTTACGCTGGGCAATACTAGCTCCATTTAGTTCAGGATTGACTGAAGTTGAACATTTAGGTACGGGGGTTTCAAGGACTGTAACGGCATTAACAGCAAAGTGGACTGGCCCTGCAGTCACGTTGACTGCACTTTCACGACCCACTTGTAGTTCCAGATTCCCACTTTAATGGTGGGGTTCTACACCTGTTGCAATCCAGTTACTATACACTATGTTGCTAAAGGAGTGAGAGCGAGGGTGTCCCTTATCCTCTTTGCTGTCTCCACAAGAGGAGCTAGGTCTTGAACTGGCTGGTTCTGATAAGGTTTTCAACCTTCTAATTCTTTGCTGAAGCTCAAAGATACGTCTTTCTTCCTCACATGCATGTTCATTTTGCTCTTTGATGAACTGAAGCCGTTCTACTTCCTCAGCTACTGATATTTTAGAACGGGAAGACTTCCAACTGTGCGATGTTCCCGTAGATTTATTACTTCTATTGTCGACCATGATATGGGTTTACTTGTCAATTCACTGTAATGTCGTTCCATTCTTCGATGGGTAAAACTCGAATTGTTAGATGCAGAGTCTTGGTTCAATCCTAATTCAAGGGTATCAGAATTACTTTACAATAGAACCTACTCACAAGAAGCATTCAAACTGAAAACAAGCCCGTATAAGAAGTCAATAACACTTGCACAGTGTAGATGAACATTAATTTGATTATAAGGTTACCGGAATTTATGCAAAACAAAATACAGGAGATGCAAATAAATGAATCTCAGTTATCTGTATAAAAAGAGGATCAGCACATCACGAAGTATGAAAATCTTAATAAGACAAATATTCCATCATGGAAATTTCTAGAATCTTCGAGCATCATAAAATAAAAGGGCAACTTCAATTGAACATGTCACAAAACACTACCACTGGGGGTCTGCAGCTCCGAATAACAAAGTAAAATAATCTTAAATATACACAATGATAATACTCACTTTTTTGATATTGCACGCAAAGGAGTATGACTAATGGCGCGCGGTTTGAATGACTTTCCGTGGATACTTATTAACTAATTCAGATTCTTTCTTTCTTTTTAAGATATAAAATAGTTAAATTGCGCATTATTTTACACTGGGTACTTATTGTCTGCAGCGGGACAGATCTACATCCTGTCTCATTTATTGACCTATGCTGTAAATGGAGTTGAGAAGCACTGAGAGAGGCCATTTACAGGTTTCAAAAAGTTTTGACGTTGGTTTTCAGGATAAGGTTGCTGTGGTCCAAGATTTGTAAAGTTTGTATAATTTCCCAGGTTACTTGTAAACTGCGGTTGGTCGTATTCGTATCTTAGGCTAATTAGAGACCTATTCTGTGACTGATGTTGAGAAACCTGATTCTCTATTAAAAACTTACCCCCATATTACTTTGAAGGGTGTTGTCCTCTTGCAGTGAATCACCTGTTCGGTAGTTCGCCGAGTGAGCCCATCTTGAGCTGGGGCTGCTGGAAATCTTTTCTCACTGTATAAATCACAGTTAACAGACAGAAAAAATAGCACAATAAAAACACGTAAACAGACAGAAGGCCTCACGTTTAGCCAGCTCCGAGGGTCTAAGTGAATTGCTGAAATTGGCGGGAAAAAGGGGACTGGTGGTTCGTGATTGGCTGAACGAGAAACTTGTGACAACCAAAATCCGCACAATTAAACATAGTAATTCACAACCAAAACCCGCACAAGTAAACATAGTAAGAAAATGAATAAAAAAGGTAAATAACAATACAAGGCCCAGATTCACTAACATCGAGTTACCACGGTAAATTATACCAGTGCTCAGAGCACTAGTAACTTCTTGGAAAACGATGTCATCGCATGTTATCTCATCAGAAA
>NC_091582.1:15770061-15777561 GCF_042767895.1 Penaeus vannamei | reverse complement strand
TGACCTGCTGACGAAGGAGCTGACATGCCCCGCGAATAGGGTTTGCTGCGTCAGGAGTGGAAGGAAATTTAAAGGGACGGGTAAGGATTTTTTTTTTTTGTTTTTTATTGATTATATACACGCAAGCACATGTATAGATAGATGAGTAAGGAAGTGTGTGTGTATATACAAAGGATTGATTTATAAACACACGTCTGTCTGTCAAAATATCTATCTAACTGTTTGTTTGTTTATTTCTCTCTCTCTCTCTCTCTGCCTCTCTGTCTATCTACGAGTCTCTATCTATCCGTCTGTTTATGTATTAATCTATCTGTCTATCTATATATCAATACATGCACATATCTCTAAACATACGTGCCATTATTTGTTACAGTTGAATTCGCAATATCGAAATACCTTTTACCTTAGAAGTTTGACTTACTTGGCCAATTCAAACATCGCATCCTCTTGTTTGCAGAATCCTTTCCGAACCTTCATCCAAAATTTCGAAAGAAATCAAGAAAGCGGAGATCTGGAAGCAAAGCGACTGAAAAAGAGGAAAAAACTCAACGAAGGAGAAATAAAGAGGAAATGCGAGATAATCTTAAAAAGGAGTCGGCTTCGAACGGGCGGACATCCGGGGGAAGACGCCAAAGAAAAGGGGAAAGAAGTCAGGGTGGAGAACGGAGGAGGATGGAGAACAAAGAACACGATGATAGAGTAAAGAACGATAGAAAGAAAAAGGACAAGGATAAGAATAAGGACAAGAACAACCAGCATCCTGGTGTTCCTCTAAACAGCTTAATCACACTAGTAAACGAGAAGGACCCCACCGAAGGCGCGGCTGGCTCGTGTCCCGCAAGCGAGTCCTGCCGCATGCTGGGCGGTCGCTGCGTCGCCCTCAGCCTCGCCAACGCCTTCAACTGCGACCGGGTGAGCAGCGCGTGTTCAAGGGCCTCCAGGTGCCGGTGCTGCGTCGGCAAAGGCTTGGCTGCCAGCGGGAGTGGGGGCGGGGGAGAGGCGGTCTCCGGGGTGGAGGTCGTCTCGGGGAGTGACGACCGCTGGAGGTACTGCCCTTCGACCTCGTGGTGCGACGCCCCCGGCCGCGTGTGCGTCTCAGCGAACGCCGCGAATTCCTTCAATTGTGACGCGATAAGTGACGAGTGCGGAGACAACTGCTTCTGTTGCAGCGGAGGGATACTCGGCAACTCCCACGTGGGTGCTGGGGGAAGAAAGGTCAAGGAGAAGAACACGAAACTTGGTGGAAAAGATCAAAGGATGGGAAAAAGAAGGATGGATAAAGAAAAGGGGACCAAGAAGGACAAAGAACACCAATACCCAAGGCAAAGGAAGAACAGCGGGGAAATTAAAGAAAGAAAAGGAAATCGTAAAGAGAATAACGGAGAAAAAGGTACTGAGGCTTTTGGAATTGGCAGAAAAGGGGGCAACACGCACAGAAAACCGCACAGACATGGACACAGAGCCAAGGGCAACAAAGGGAAAAAGAAAAAGAAAAAGGACAAGAACAAGGACGACGACGAGCGGTACCCCGGTGTTCCCACAAACAGCTTAATCATGCAGACCTATGAGAACGGCCCATCCCAAGGCGCGACTGACGCATGTCCGGCAACCGAGTGGTGTCGCTCGCTGGGAGGTCGCTGCGTCGCGCTCAACCTCGCCAACGTCTTCAACTGCGACCGAGTGAACAGCGCGTGTTCAAACAGCTCAAAGTGCCGGTGCTGCATCGGCGAAGGGTTGTCAGCCAGCGGAAATGGGGGCGGAGCAGAGGCGGTTTCTGGAGTGGAGGTCGTCCCGGGGAGTGACGGCCGCTGGAGGTACTGCCCTCTGACTGTCTGGTGCGGCGTCGCTGGCCGGGCGTGCGTGTCTGCCAACGCCGCCAATTCCTTCAACTGTGACGCAGTGACTGACGAGTGCGGCGGCGAGTGCTTCTGCTGCGTCGGAGGGCTTCTCGGCAACTCCCACGCGGGTGATGGCGGAGGCGCCGATGGGAGCACGTTGGTTGATGGTCCTGCAGTCGCGAGTGAGTATAAAGGAATTGCAAACACTGACATCGTAGGAAGCGATGGAGGAGGAGGAGGAGGAGGAGGAGGAGAAGGAGGAAGAGGAAAATACGAAAATAATGGAGATGAAGAGCAAAAAACGCCAACGGTTGAAGGGGCGACTGAAACCTGGGGAGAGTATGCAGATGGCGATTCAACCGAGAGCGGGAAGGTCTGTGGACAACAATGGAAATGCGCCAGACGGAAGGGCGTCTGTAGGTCGGAGGGCCTGGAAGAGTGCGAGAGGCTGGAGAGAAAGTGCGGAGGAAAAGACTGCTTCTGTTGCATCAACGAAGATGGAGAAAGTGAGATAAACTAATGCCGATTTCCTGTTGTGATGCTTGCGAATGCAGTTTGAAATATATATAATCCTTTTGCAGTGAATAGAGTATATATATATATATATATATATATATATATATATATATATATATATATTTATATATGTATGTATGTATGTATGTATGTATCTATGTATGTATAAACATACACATACGTGTTACCCATATACTAGAATTTGTTTTAGCAGATTTTCACCCTGTCTCCACCGTCAGAATGCGACCAGACGAAGCGCTGTTTCAAGAAGGGTGGGCGCTGCACGGAGACCTGTGGTCCTCTCGACACAAAACATAAAGGATTGTGCCAGAATAAGTGTTCATGCTGCGTTGCTAGTCAACGGAACCAACGCAGGCCCTCTGAATGCAAACACAAACTCCAGACTGCACTTATCACCAAAAGCACGAGAGTGACGCTCATCGAGGGCGAGGGGCGATGGGCGCCGCCAGACGAGAAGGCGTCCTGCACCACGGACGACTGGTGCTGGGCCCTCGGCGGCCGCTGCGTCCCCATCAACCTCGCCAACGTCTTCAACTGCGACCAGGTGAGCAACGAATGCTCAAGCGAGTCGAGGTGCCGCTGCTGCATCGGCGAGGGGCTGGCCGCTGGCGAGGAGGTCTCCGGCGTGGAGATCGTCTCCGGAGACGACGACCGCTGGAGCTACTGCCCTCCCACTGCCTGGTGCGGTGTCCCCGGCCGCGCCTGCGTCACCGCCAACGTCGCGAATTCCTTCAACTGCGAAGAGGTGGCTGACGAGTGTGGGGGCGAGTGCTTCTGCTGCGTCGGAGGGATACTTGGCAACTCTCACGTGGGTGCCGAGGGCGGAGACGACCACGGAAGTTCCCCTGCTGGTGGTGGTGGAGGCGGCGATTATGGGGACTATGGAGGGGCAGAAGAAGACTATGGAGGCCCCGACGGCATAGCAGGAGGCGGAGGAGAAGGAATAGGAGGAGGAGGAGGAGGAGGAAGCGGAGGAGGAGAAGGAATAGGAGGAGGAGGAAGCGGAGGAGGAGAAGGAATAGGAGGAGGAGGAGAAGGAATAGGAGGAGGAGGAGGAGGAAGCGGAGGAGGAGGAGGAAGTGGAGGAGGAGGAGGAGACTATGAGAATGGTGATTCTCCTGAGGGCGAGCTAGTGTGCAAAAACAAGTGGAAGTGTGTCAAGCAAGGAGGCATCTGCAAATCAGATGGTCTCGATGTGTGCGAAAGGGTTGAGAAAAGATGTGGCGGAAATGGTTGCTTCTGTTGCATCATGAAAAGAATGGAGGGTGAGTCATTACCCAAGGCTTATCTTTGTATCGGCTTCCACCTGTGCACCTGCGCGTGACATGCTTATAAGTTAGCTGAAATACATGGTGGTATGAATGTACATAGCCATAACATTTATTTATCTACTATTAACTTGCCAGAATGCAAACAGAAGAGATCATGCCACAGGCAGGGAGGCATCTGCATGAAGACCTGCTACCATGATGACAAAGTGCTTCCCGGCCTTTGTAAGAAAGGCTGTTCCTGCTGCGTCTTTCCAGGTAAACCCTCATGAACCTGCAACAGATATTGTATAGTATAATGACAAATCTATTTTCGGTTTTATGGAACACTTTTCTGTAATAAAAAAAAAAGAATGGAAGAATATTCCGAGTTGAAGAAATGCAATATTTCAATTTGCTTATATCCTCTCCTTCCAGATATTTTCGAAGATCAGGGAGGAGGCATAAGCATTGGTAAGGCTAAAAATATGAAGACGATGTATCACGTTATCATCACACGTAATAATTGTTGTATCTTACCTCATTATCGAAGAAATTGAACCTCCGCTCACATTTTCTTCCTTTCCAGCATGTGTGCAGAAGAAACCCTGTCTTCGCACGGGCGGAGAGTGTAAGGAGAGCTGCCTCACAGACGAGGTTCTAGTGCCTGGTTTGTGCAAGAAGAGGTGCCAGTGTTGTGTTCCTGAAGGTAAGTCTCAAGACAATCGTGACACATCGAGTCATGTCTCTCTCTCCTTTCCCTTTGTTAAGTTCCTTTCTCTCCTTCGTTATCTGTCTATTGAAGATGATTTTTTTGGAGGGTTTTGAAATTACATTGTCTTTTAATCAAATTATGATTATTTTCTAGTTTTTTTTTCGGTTATATAACAGTGATCCTTAACTTGTAGTTCGTAGGCGGCAAAGAAACTGTGAAATTATTTTTAATTATGAAAACAAATTATGAAGACATGGAATTCACGGTATACTTAATTATACCATGTTTTTGCCCCCCCCCCTCTCTCTCTCTTCCTTACATCTCCTCCTCTGTCTCTCTTCCTTCCTTCCTCCTCCCTCTCCGCCCTCCCATCTCTCTCTCTGTCTCTCTCCCTCCCTTCCTTCCTCCCTCCACCTCTCTCTCTCTCTCTTCCTCCCTCCCTCCCTCCCTCCCTCCTCTCTCTTCCTTTCTCCTTCTCCCCCTTCTCTCTCATTTTCTCCTTTTTATGACCTTCGTAATTTTGGTACCCTCCGCTGCCTGTGCACCGATTTAAGTCGCCCGAATCCTATGAAAGGTCGGGGATTCTGTTACAAAGTGAGTAAATTAGTTTCTGAATCTGTAATACGAGTTCATTTATCTTTCGACAGAGTTATTGGGGGATGGAGATGACACTGACACGGATGCTGAGAGCCACACTGGTATGTGATTGATGTTCATTGTGGACGAACAAGCATTTTGAAGTAATGATTGGAGTTTTATAGATGAATAGATGGATTGGTTGGTTGGATGAGTGACTTGTGTGTTTGTTGGTTGGTTTGTGTGTGTGTGTATGTGTGCGCGCTTTTATGTGTGCGTGTGTATATATGTGTATGTGTGTGCGTATATGCAAAATCTACTATTTCACGTACTGTATTGATATTTACTATAATCTATACTTCGAAGCGAATGTGTCTTTGCTAATTCTTACATGAAGGATATATTTTTTCATTTCCTACAGTGAAAGAAGAGAACACATCAGTGAAACAAAAGTCAATACAACGCTATACTATCCCAGAGTAGGAATATCCCTACCAAAAGAGCTAATATTTCTCCCTTCCAGACTGCGAGCAGAAGAAGCACTGCCTCGTCACGGGAGGACAGTGCCAAATGGAGTGCCAGGCGGAGGAGGTCCCAGTGCCAGGCCTGTGCAAAATGGACTGCCAGTGTTGCCTTCCAAAGGGTATGCTTTAGAGCTTAGGATTTCGTTGAGGAGAATAAATGGAGATTTCGTCTAGACTAGGAGAACAAAGGAAGATGTCGGTTAGGAAAACAATGGAGATTTTGGTTTGCAAAACAATGAAGATTTCTGTTAGGAGAGGACATGAAATCGCTTACATTTCTAGAGTGAGAAACTACCGAGAACAGACAATCTATGAGGTTATTCTTAAAATGAATTACATTTCACAGATATTCTTGGGCTTGAAGAGGACGGTGTGCCGGCTGGAGGTAATGACGAGACATTTTTCGTAACTCATGAAAAACGTTTTTAATATTTATTTTTGTGTTACCTTTGGTTATCTATAATCAACTATTTCTTTAAGATGGAACTGAAAATCATATAGAAACAGATGACAAAGACGCTACACAAACACACACACACACACACACTAACACACACACACACACACACTAACACACACACACACACACACACACTCACCAACGCACAAACACACATACACACTAAAAACACAAATACACACACACACACACAAAGCACACACACACACACACAAGCACACACACACACACATACACAAACAAGCACACACGGACATCTACATTTCGACAGCCACCTCAAAACGGACGAACACCCAAGCTCATAATCTATCTATCTCCTTAATAAAAACAAAAAATAACCCCTATTGCTTCTTCCAGCTTGTAAACAGAAGAAACATTGCTTCAATGCAGGAGGACATTGCAAAACTTCCTGCGACGCAACGGAAGAACTGCTCCCAGGATTATGTAGGAAATACTGCCAGTGTTGTATTCCTGCAGGTAAGTGTGGTCCTCAGTGTACCGTGTGGTGGTTCAGTGTAGTATGGTCAGAAACAATACATTTTTTGGGGAAAGATTCTAGGGCTTTTGAATTATCGATCTGTCTGGCTATCTGTCTATCTCTTTATCTATCTGTCTGTCTATTTATTTATCTATCTATCTATCTGTCTATTTATCTATCTATCTATATGTCTGTCTAGTCTATTTAATCTACCTATATATATGTATATATGCATAGATAGATAGGTAGACATATAGAGAGATATATAGTTAAAATCCTTAATATGTCATGGTTCAATTGGCTATTTTTAGGAGTTACTGAGGAACCGGAAGAGGAAGACGAGACAGGAGACACTGACGGTAAGTCGAGTTCTCTCTCTACACACACACACACACACACACACACACACACACACACACACACACACACACACACACACACACACACACACACACACACACACACACACACACACACACAAACACAAACAAAGACACAAACAAGGCACATTCAAAAAGACAAAGACACGAACAAACAAACACATATACAAAAAAAAAATGCATAAAAATATAAAGTTTCAAAAAAAGAAAAAAAATCACAAAGAAACCTTTCATCACTGACAGACTGCCAGCAAATGCAATATTGCGTCAATGCAAAAGGGACTTGCAAGACCACCTGTCTCTATTCGGAAGTGGCCCTCGCTGGACTGTGCCAGGAGGGGTGCCAGTGCTGTGTGCCGGCAGGTGAGATTACGTAGGGTTACGTGTGTGTATGTAGGGTAACTGTTGGTCGTATTAACTGGTGGTCGTCTTATGGGAGGTGTGATTGATAACGGGTGGTTTGGATTTTGTGAATGGTGTTTGTCGTTTCTTGTTTTTATTTTGTTTTTTATTATCTTTGATGTTTTTTTTCGCTTGTGCATTTATTTCATCTGCTTATCTATCGATTTGTTTATTTATTCTATTATTATCATTATATTTTTTATTTTGTTAAGACTCGGTTTATGAATTTTATTTTATTCATTTTTTTTGTTTGAAAACGTAATCCTTCAATAAAATAAAAAAATAAAACTCCAGCCTGGCACAGCATTTGAATCATGCACATCTATACCTAAATATCCAGTAT
>NC_091582.1:15730061-15765061 GCF_042767895.1 Penaeus vannamei | reverse complement strand
AAATAGACGAAGATGAAGAAGGTGATAAAGGTAATACTAAGAATATAGTGAAGAAGGAATCACTGATGGTGATGTAAATATTCGTCGCGATGGTGCAGATATTAATATTAATGATAAAGGCTTCCATGTAAAGTCGAATAAAAATATATACATATCACGAACAAAAGAAATAAAATTCCCAGAATCAGGTGTGGATATACAGATGTTAAATGAATATAAAAAACAACAACAACATAATATTTATGAACGGATGAGTGATGTCCATGCTTTATATGACAGATTATTATTCGAGTGATTTATAGGCCTTTAACGATGACATTTGGTATTATAATGTATTACCAATTAAGGGGAATAAACATAATGAAGAAATTTAGTGAGAGTGTTATCGGAAATGCCGTCAAATCTTTTACATTTGATTACCAATATATGTAATTACTCGGCGTTTCATTATGAATTGGAAAATATGCGTTAAGAATTAAGATGCAGATTATAAATGCGTTATGATCATGCTTATTAACATGTGTATTTAAATTCGTGGAATTTTGTTAGAATAGAAAAACGGAGGAATGGCTATCAAGTATTAAATCATTTATTACCAGCTTAAACACTTACATGTATTATGCATTAAACTGCATGTTTTTCTTCAGAATGTAACCAGAGGAGGCGCTGTCAGAAGGCAGGAGGAGAGTGCCTGAGGACCTGTCGTGAGGGAGACACACTGCTTGAAGGGAGATGCATGAAGGGCTGCTCCTGCTGCGTTCCTGAAGGTGGGTCTCTTCCTCCTTCAGAGAATTGGGTGCTCCGGAATTGACTTTGAAATGAATGTATTATTGTATTTGCACCCAAATGGAGTTTATCTAAATCACACACACACACACACACACACACACACACACACACACACACACACACACACACACACACACACACACACACACACACAAGAGAATTTTTAATGGGATATTGAACCAGAAGATGAACGCAATATAATGATTTATGAATTCTGATAGAGACATTAAAATTGAATTAATAAAATAATGAATTAATAAGAAATACAAAAAAAAAAAAAAGAAACAAGATAATTTGAAGTCTATTAGCATACTACACTGCTATTATTTACGATTTACATCTCTATTTCGATCATATCACGTGTTTAGTCAACTGGAATGGACATCTTAAAGTCTTTAGAAATTTGTGGTCTTGTTATAAAAGTGGTAAATATTGTGGGAAAAAAACTTAAGCAAATTTGCATTTTCTTTTATTTTTAACAGGTGACGGAGATGGGGAAGATGGAGCTGATGGTGAAGATGACGTTGGTGATGGAGATGAAGATGGTGATGACGAGGGTGATGATGATGGTGGTGATGACGATGGTGGTGATGATGGTGGTGATGATGGTGACGATGGCGGTGATGACGATGGTGATGGTGGTGACGACGGTGGTGATGATGGTGATGGTGGTGATAATGGTGACGACGATGGTGATGTGGATGATGGCAAAGGTAATATTAGGGATGTCTCTTTGGATAGTGGAGTAGGAAGCAATGATGGTGATCAATTATTCATAGTGATGAGGCAGATACAAGGAAAGTGAAGGGTCATATACATAAAGAACTTCCAAAAATGTTTTTAAAAATCGAAGCCACACTCATATAATTATGACGATTGAAAACACTTAATCGGATTTTACGTAAGGCATAGAGCATACATGAATCAGGTACAAAACTGTTTAATTGCTCAAAAGAAGAGGTCATCGAATCTTAAATAATAGACTACCAGTCCAGTGGTTTAGATGTATCAAATTGCATTTTTTTTTCTTCAGAATGCAACCAGTGGAGGCGCTGTAAAAAGGCAGGAGGAGAGTGCCTGAGGACCTGTCGTGAGGGAGACACACTGCTTGAAGGGAGATGCATGAAGGGCTGCTCCTGCTGCGTTCCTGAAGGTGGGTCTCTTCCTCCTTCAGAGTTATGGGTGTTTTGAAAAGGATATTTTTTTCATTTATGTATTCATATCTTTTTTTCAGCTCCACTAATCAAACATACACATAACAAATCTTTCAACGCCATTATATGCCACTTTCACTCCATGGCGACTTCATCGTTACTGTCCTTTGTCGCGATCGACTACGAAAAGTCTGCGGGCTTCCATGAAACCACGTGCCTAAAATAAATAAATAAATAAATAAAAAATATGTATAGTGACCGATGATGTTTGACAAAAGTGTCAGGTCTGCAGGCAGCTTTACGAGCGAGTCAAGATTCAAGATATCGCTACTAATTTCGACGTGAGAGAGTGTGAAATAGGTAAGAATCTATTTACACCACAACAGTGCATCGAGGCTGAACAAGTGCAAAGAAAGAACATTCGAAAAGACGAACTTACACGACGCAGCCGCCTACCTCGACCCTATTTTTTGTATCTATCAAGTGTCGGTTTCTGTGTGAGTAAAGCAAGTATACCTACGGCACTGTATCACCAGACATCTATGGAAAGAGACTGCCTAACACTGCTCTCTTGTATCACTTCTTTCATTTTGTTTCTTTACTTTTTTATTCCGCTGCACCTACTGTATATTTCACCACTATAGGAACACATATTCGCAGAAATGATAAAGGGAAATGAACATTGATTAACGCGTCATCTTTTTTTCTTTGATAGTGATACATGCATAGAGTATTTTTTTAAATACTGGTGAAAAATGATGCTTAGGAGTCATTCAGAAAATAATACGATATGATGGTGATGAGAAAAATAAAAGTAAAATAATATTAAATGATACTGACCATTTATAATCAACGTTTCAACATTTATTTATGATTTTGTTTACAAATTTCAGATTCTTTTTTTCGGAATCAAAATAAAAATAAGATACTCTGTGCAAAATCTTCACTTTATTTGTATATCTTTAACAGGTGGTGATGGTGACGATGGTGGTGATGGTGACGATGACGCCAATGAAGATGGTGAAGATGATGGTGAGGGTGATGATGGAGATGATGAAGATGTTGATGTTGGAGATGGAACTGGTGTTGGAGATGGAAGTGGTGTTGGAAATGGAACTGGTGTTGGAGATGGAACTGGTGTTGGAGATGGAACTGGTGTAGGAGATGGAACTGGTGTTGGAAATGGAACTGGTGTTGGAGATGGAACTGGTGCTGGAGATGGAACTGTCGTTGGAAATGGAACTGGTGTTGGAGATGGAACTGGTGTTGGAGATGGAACTGGTGCTGGAGATGGAACTGTCGTTGGAAATGGAACTGGTGTTGGAGATGGAACTGGTGTCGGAGATGGAACTGGTGTTGGAGATGGAACTGGCTTCGGAGATGGAACTGGTGTTGGAGATGGAACTGGTGTAGGAGATGGAACTGGTGTAGGAGATGGAACTGGTGTAGGAGATGGAACTGGTGTTGGAGATGGAACTGGTGTAGGAGATGGAACTGGTGTAGGAGATGGAACTGGTGTAGGAGATGGAACTGGTGTTGGAGATGGAACTGGTGTTGGAGATGGAACTGGTGTAGGAGATGGAACTGGTGTAGGAGATGGAACTGGTGTAGGAGATGGAACTGGTGTTGGAGATGGAACTGGTGTTGGAGATGGAACTGGTGTTGGAGATGGAACTGGTGTAGGAGATGGAACTGGTGTAGGAGATGGAACTGGTGTAGGAGATGGAACTGGTGTTGGAGATGGAACTGGTGATGGAGATGGAACTGGTGTCGGAGATGGAACTGGTGTTGGAGATGGAACTGGTGTAGGAGATGGAACTGGTGTAGGAGATGGAACTGGTGTAGGAGATGGAACTGGTGTAGGAGATGGAACTGGTGTTGGAGATGGAACTGGTGTAGGAGATGGAACTGGTGTAGGAGATGGAACTGGTGTAGGAGATGGAACTGGTGTTGGAGATGGAACTGGTGTTGGAGATGGAACTGGTGTAGGAGATGGAACTGGTGTCGGAGATGGAACTGGTGTAGGAGATGGAACTGGTGTAGGAGATGGAACTGGTGTCGGAGATGGAACTGGTGTAGGAGATGGAACTGGTGTAGGAGATGGAACTGGTGTAGGAGATGGAACTGGTGTTGGAGATGGAACTGGTGTTGGAGATGGAACTGGTGTAGGAGTAGGTGATGGTGTCGGAGATGGAACTGGTGTTGGAGATGGAACTGGTGTAGGAGATGGAACTGGTGTTGGAGATGGAACTGGTGTTGGAGATGGAACTGGTGTAGGAGATGAAACTGGTGTTGGAGATGGAACTGGTGTTGGAGATGGAACTGGTGTAGGAGATGGAACTGGTGTAGGAGATGGAACTGGTGTAGGAGATGGAACTGGTGTAGGAGATGGAACTGGTGTTGGAGATGGAACTGGTGTAGGAGATGGAACTGGTGATGGAGATGGAACTGGTGTTGGAGATGGAACTGGTGTCGGAGATGGAACTGGTGTTGGAGATGGAACTGGTGTTGGAGATGGAACTGGTGTTGGAGATGGAACTGGTGTAGGAGGTGGAACTGGTGTTGGAGATGGAACTGGTGTTGGAGATGGAACTGGTGTTGAAGATGGAACTGGTGTTGAAGATGGAACTGGTGTTGGAGATGGAACTGGTGTTGGAGATGGAACTGGTGTTGGAGATGGAACTGGTGTTGGAGATGGAACTGGTGTTGAAGATGGAACTGGTGTTGGAGATGGAACTGGTGTTGGAGATGGAACTGGTGTTGGAGATGGAACTGGTGTTGAAGATGGAACTGGTGTTGGAGATGGAACTGGTGTTGGAGATGGAACTGGTGTTGGAGATGGAACTGGTGTAGGAGATGGAACTGGTGTAGGAGATGGAACTGGTGTTGGAGATGGAACTGGTGTAGGAGATGGAACTGGTGTTGGAGATGGAACTGGTGTTGGAGATGGAACTGGTGTTGGAGATGGAACTGGTGTAGGAGATGGAACTGGTGTAGGAGATGGGACTGGTGTAGGAGATGGAACTGGCGTTGAAGATGGAACTGGTGTAGGAGATGGAACTGGTGTTGGAGATGGAACTGGTGTTGGAGATGGAACTGGTGTTGGAGATGGAACTGGCGTTGGAGATGGAACTGGCGTTGAAGATGGAACTGGTGTAGGAGATGGAACTGGTGTTGGAGATGGAACTGGCGTTGGAGATGGAAGTGGTGTTGGAGATGGAACTGGTGTTGGAGATGGAACTGGTGTAGGAGATGGAACTGGTGTTGGAGATGGAACTGGTGTTGGAGGAGGAACTGGTGTAGGAGATGGAACTGGTGTAGGAGATGGAACTGGTGTTGGAGATGGAACTGGTGTTGGAGATGGAACTGGTGTTGGAGATGGAACTGGTGTAGGAAATGGAACTGGTGTTGGAGATGGAACTGGTGTTGGAGATGGAACTGGTGTTGGAGATGGAACTGGTGTTGGAGATGGAACTGGTGTTGGAGATGGAACTGGTGTAGGAGATGGAACTGGTATAGGAGATGGAATTGGTGTAGGAGATGGAACTGGTGTAGGAGATGGAACTGACGTTGGAGATGGAACTGGCGTTGGAGATGGAACTGGCGTTGGAGATGGCACTGGTGTTGGAGATGGAACTGGTGTAGGAGATGGAACTGGTGTAGGAGATGGAACTGGTGTTGGAGATGGAACTGGTGTTGGAGATGGAACTGGTGTTGGAGATGGAACTGGTGTTGGAGATGGAACTGGTGTTGGAGATGGAACTGGTGTTGGAGATGGAACTGGTGTAGGAGATGGAACTGGTATAGGAGATGGAATTGGTGTAGGAGATGGAACTGGTGTAGGAGATGGAACTGGTGTAGGAGATGGAACTGACGTTGGAGATGGAACTGGCGTTGGAGATGGAACTGGTGTTGGAGATGGAACTGGCGTTGGAGATGGAACTGGGGTTGGAGATGGAACTGGTGTAGGAGATGGAACTGGTGTTGGAGATGGAACTGGCGTTGGAGATGGAACTGGCGTTGGAGATGGCACTGGTGTTGGAGATGGAACTGGTGTTGGAGATGGAACTGGTGTTGGAGATGGAACTGGTGTAGGAGATGGAACTGGTATAGGAGATGGAATTGGTGTAGGAGATGGAACTGGTGTAGGAGATGGAACTGGTGTAGGAGATGGAACTGGTGTTGGAGATGGAACTGGTGTTGGAGATGGAACTGGTGTAGGAGATGGAACTGGTGTTGGAGATGGAACTGGTGTTGGAGATGGAACTGGCGTTGGAGATGGAACTGGTGTTGGAGATGGAACTGGTGTAGGAGATGGAACTGGTGTTGGAGATGGAACTGGTGTTGGAAATGGAACTGGTGTAGGAGATGGAACTGGTGTTGGAGATGGAACTGGTGTTGGAGATGGAACTGGTGTTGGAGATGGAACTGGTGTTGGAGATGGAACTGGTGTTGGAGATGGAACTGGTGTAGGAGATGGAACTGGTATAGGAGATGGAATTGGTGTAGGAGATGGAACTGGTGTAGGAGATGGAACTGGTGTAGGAGATGGAACTGGTGTAGGAGATGGAACTGGTGTTGGAGATGGAACTGGCGTTGGAGATGGAACTGGTGTAGGAGATGGAACTGGTGTAGGAGATGGAACTGGTGTTGGAGATGGAACTGGTGTTGGAGATGGAACTGGTGTAGGAGATGGAACTGGTGTTGGAGATGGAACTGGTGTTGGAGATGGAACTGGTGTTGGAGATGGAACTGGCGTTGGAGATGGAACTGGTGGAGATGGAACTGACGTTGGAGATGGAACTGGCGTTGGAGATGGCACTGGTGTTGGAGATGGAACTGGTGTTGGAGATGGAACTGGTGTTGGAGATGGAACTGGTGTAGGAGATGGAACTGGTATAGGAGATGGAATTGGTGTAGGAGATGGAACTGGTGTAGGAGATGGAACTGGTGTAGGAGATGGAACTGGTGTTGGAGATGGAACTGGTGTTGGAGATGGAACTGGTGTTGGAGATGGAACTGGTGTTGGAGATGGAACTGGCGTTGGAGATGGAACTGGCGTTGGAGATGGAGCTGGTGTTGGAGATGGAACTGTCGTTGGAAATGGAACTGGTGTTGGAGATGGAACTGGTGTTGGAGATGGAACTGGTGCTGGAGATGGAACTGTCGTTGGAAATGGAACTGGTGTTGGAGATGGAACTGGTGTCGGAGATGGAACTGGTGTTGGAGATGGAACTGGCTTCGGAGATGGAACTGGTGTTGGAGATGGAACTGGTGTAGGAGATGGAACTGGTGTAGGAGATGGAACTGGTGTAGGAGATGGAACTGGTGTTGGAGATGGAACTGGTGTAGGAGATGGAACTGGTGTAGGAGATGGAACTGGTGTAGGAGATGGAACTGGTGTTGGAGATGGAACTGGTGTTGGAGATGGAACTGGTGTAGGAGATGGAACTGGTGTAGGAGATGGAACTGGTGTAGGAGATGGAACTGGTGTTGGAGATGGAACTGGTGTTGGAGATGGGACTGGTGTTGGAGATGGAACTGGTGTTGGAGATGGAACTGGCGTCGGAGATGGAACTGGTGTTGGAGATGGAACTGGTGTTGGAGATGGAACTGGTGTTGGAGATGGAACTGGTGTTGGAGATGGAACTGGTGTTGGAGATGGAACTGGTGTTGGAGATGGAACTGGTGTAGGAGATGGAACTGGTGTCGGAGATGGAACTGGTGTTGGAGATGGAACTGGTGTCGGAGATGGAACTGGCGTCGGAGATGGAACTGGTGTTGGAGATGGAACTGGTGTTGGAGATGGAACTGGTGTTGGAGATGGAACTGGTGTTGGAGATGGAACTGGCGTTGGAGATGGAACTGGTGTTGGAGATGGAACTGGTGTTGGAGATGGAACTGGCGTCGGAGATGGAACTGGTGTTGGAGATGGAACTGGTGTTGGAGATGGAACTGGTGTTGGAGATGGAACTGGTGTTGGAGATGGAACTGGCGTTGGAGATGGAACTGGTGTTGGAGATGGAACTGGTGTAGGAGATGGAACTGGTGTCGGAGATGGAACTGGTGTTGGAGATGGAACTGGTGTCGGAGATGGAACTGGTGTTGGAGATGGAACTGGCTTCGGAGATGGAACTGGTGTTGGAGATGGAACTGGTGTCGGAGATGGCGAAGATGACGGTGATCTTGAAGATGGTGATGGTGAGGATGATGCTCATAGTGAAGGTGGTGGTTAATGTGAAGATGATGTTGATGGTGAAGGTGGTGGGGATGGTGAAGGTGGTGGGGATGGTGAAGGTGGTGGGGATGGTGATGGAGAAGATAAAAATGACAATGAAACAAAGTAATGTCAAATATACGTAAATGGACGTACTGATAGTGATTTAGGTAATGACGGTGGTGATAGGGACACAGACAATGATTAAGCAGATTAAGGTGAAGAAATGAGACATGTAGAAATGATATATCAGAATGTATGTTTATATGATTCATTATGGTAGCTTTACATATATCATCAAAATTAGATACGGAGGTATATGTTGTGGTCATCAGATAATAATAATAATAATAACAATAATGATACTACTAATAATGATAATGATAATGAAAAAATATTGTCAATAAACAGGCAAACTGCAATTAAGTCATATATAACACGTATGTAACAATGAGGGTGACGACATGCGAGATTTGCACTTTATAATGAAATCTTGATTAAACAATCTGAGGAAATGCTTTTGAATATTAAATACAGTATCATCATTGACCCTTCTTCGAACATAAAACACAACATCTAGCAGAATTATGTTTGGCTAGAATGTGAATAGAAGAGAATGTATCAAATCTGAAACACCACTCAGCATATACAGAAGGATCTAAAAGCATTACATTTCGACGCAATGTGAACACAACAAACCCTGTTAAAACTTCAAAATAACATCGCCCTTCTTAACACATAAACAAAAAATATAACAATATCACATTTCGGCACAATATGAGCGTAAGAATGCCTTTGAAAACTTAAACATAATATCGCTATTCTTAGCACAATTGCATATTAACCTTTCTTATCACTTAAATAAGCATCTAACAGCATTATGTTTGGCTAGTCTGCGAACAGAAGCGAGTTGGTCATTTCTTAAAATTAATATCACCAATCGTAGCACAAAAAATAAACATCTAACATCATGTTTGATCAGGCTGTGAATTGAAATCTTTGTCAAATCTTAAACATATCATCACTCGTAGCACATGAATAAGCATTTGACAGCATCATGTTTCGCCAGAATGTGAGCAGAAGAAGCCCTGCCGAGACAGAGGTGGAGAATGTGCGAAAACATGTCAGGAAGACGACGAGGTTTCCAGCGACCTGTGTGAGGAGGACTGCCGATGCTGCATTCCGAAAGGTAAGGCGCTTCTCTCTTTTGATTATTTGGCTGTTTATTTAGTGATTATCATTGTTGTTAGTATTTTTATTATTGTTTTTATTATTATTACTATCATCATCATTATTATTATTGTTACTATTACTATTATTATTGTCATCCTCCTCATAATCATAATTGTTATTATTATTATTATTATTTTTATTGTCATTATTATTATTATTTTTATTATTATTATTATTATTATTATTATTATTATTATTATTATTATTATTATTATTATTACTATCATTATTATCATTGATATTACTATTATTATTATCATTATTATCATTATCATTAATGGGTCATAAAAAATTACTGCAAAAAGATTCAGGTTGTTTAAAAAGTCCCGAAAAGATCAGTATTGCAGCAAGATACCAACCTCTTAAACCATTAACAAAAACAACAAAGACAACAGTTATGAAGACAACATAATACCAAAAACAATATGAACCGTAATTGTGACAATAAAAACAACAAGAACAAAAATAACAAGAAAGTTTGAAAAAAGTTAGAAAGTTAAGAATAATATGTACGTTGATTTAACAAGCACGTACACAGTCTTCCACACCTGTTCCGTACCTGCACTGCCAGCGAACGGATAACATTTGCTTTTCACTCGCACCTCCGGACTGCTTACTTTCCGGAGATTGATAATGGTGAATAAAATTATAATAATGATAAGTACTGCTATTGTCATTGTTATCATTATTAATTACCATTTTCATGAACGATTTTATCATCATTCTTGTTATTATTATCACAAATATTTATCATTTTTATCGTCATTACTATCACTCGTATTGTCCACTTCATAAACATTACTAAAATGATCATTGTTGTCATTATCATTATCCTTATAATCGTCATCATCATCACCACAATCATCATCATTTCTACTCGTTATAGCAGGGCGTAGAACCAGTCAAGTTGTGTCTAGTTCGGACAACCAAGAACATGGATTCCTTTTCGGATTTCAATCATGAAAATAAGATATTCTGTGAAAAATCTCCTTCACTTAATTTGTATATCTTTAACAGGTGATGATGGTGACGATGGTGGTGATGGTGAGGATGACGCCGATGAAGATGGTGAAGATGATGGTGAGGGTGAGGATGGTGATGATGAAGATGCTGATGTTGGAGATGGAACTGGTGTTGGAGATGGAACTGGTGTTGGAGATGGAACTGGTGTTGGAGATGGAACTGGTGTTGGAGATGGAACTGGTGTTGGAGATGGAACTGGTGTTGGAGATGGAACTGGTGTTGGAGATGGAACTGGTGTTGGAGATGGAACTGGTGTTGGAGATGGAACCGGTGTTGGAGATGGAACTGGTGTAGGAGATGGAACTGGTGTAGGAGATGGAACTGATGTAGGAGATGGAACTGGTGTTGGAGATGGAACCGGTGTTGGAGATGGAACTGGTGTAGGAGATGGAACTGGTGTTGGAGATGGAACTGGTGTAGGAGATGGAACTGGTGTTGGAGATGGAACTGGTGTTGGAGATGGAACTGGTGTTGGAGATGGAACTGGTGTTGCAGATGGAACTGGCGTTGGAGATGGAACTGGTGTAGGAGATGGAACTGGTGTAGGAGATGGAACTGGTGTTGGAGATGGAATTGGTGTTGGAGATGGAACTGGTGTTGGAGATGGAATTGGTGTAGGAGATGGAACTGGTGTAGGAGATGGAACTGGTGTTGGAGATGGAACTGGTGTTGGAGATGGAACTGGTGTTGGAGATGGAACTGGTGTTGGAGATGGAACTGGTGTTGGAGATGGAACTGGTGTAGGAGATGGAACTGGTGTAGGAGATGGAACTGGTGTTGGAGATGGAACTGGTGTTGGAGATGGAACTGGTGTAGGAGATGGAACTGGTGTTGGAGATGGAACTGGTGTAGGAGATGGAACTGGTGTTGGAGATGGAACTGGTGTTGGAGATGGAACTGGTGTTGGAGATGGAACTGGTGTTGGAGATGGAACTGGTGTTGGAGATGGAACTGGTGTAGGAGATGGAACTGGTATTGGAGATGGAACTGGGGTTGGAGATGGAACTGGGGTTGGAGATGGAACTGGCGTTGGAGATGGAACTGGTGTAGGAGATGGAACTGGTGTAGGAGATGGAATTGGTGTTGGAGATGGAACTGGTGTTGGAGATGGAACTGGCGTTGGAGATGGAACTGGTGTTGGAGATGGAACTGGTGTTGGAGATGGAACTGGTGTTGGAGATGGAACTGGTGTTGGAGATGAAACTGGTGTAGGAGATGGAACTGGTGTAGGAGATGGAACTGGTGTTGGAGATGGAACTGGTGTAGGAGATGGAACTGGTATTGGAGATGGAACTGGGGTTGGAGATGGAACTGGTGTTGGAGATGGAACTGGTGTAGGAGATGGAACTGGTGTAGGAGATGGAACTGGTGTTGGAGATGGAACTGGTGTAGGAGATGGAACTGGCGTTGGAGATGGAACTGGTGTTGGAGATGGAACTGGTGTTGGAGATGGAACTGGCGTTGGAGATGGAACTGGCGTTGGAGATGGAACTGGCGTTGGAGATGGAACTGGCGTTGGAGATGGAACTGGTGTTGGAGATGGAACTGGTGTTGGAGATGGAACTGGTGTTGGAGATGAAACTGGTGTAGGAGATGGAACTGGTGTAGGAGATGGAACTGGTGTAGGAGATGGAACTGGTGTAGGAGATGGAACTGGTGTTGGAGATGGAACTGGCGTTGGAGATGGAACTGGCGTTGGAGATGGAACTGGCGTTGGAGATGGAACTGGCGTTGGAGATGGAACTGGCGTTGGAGATGGAACTGGTGTTGGAGATGGAACTGGTGTTGGAGATGGAACTGGTGTTGGAGATGGAACTGGTGTAGGAGATGGAACTGGTGTAGGAGATGGAACTGGTGTTGGAGATGGAACTGGTGTTGGAGATGGAACTGGTGTTGGAGATGGAACTGGTGTAGGAGATGGAACTGGTGTAGGAGATGGAACTGGTGTAGGAGATGGAACTGGTGTAGGAGATGGAACTGGTGTAGGAGATGGAGCTGGTGTTGGAGATGGAACTGGCGTTGGAGATGGAACTGGTGTTGGAGATGGAACTGGCGTTGGAGATGGAACTGGTGTAGGAGATGGAGCTGGTGTAGGAGATGGAACTGGTGTTGGAGATGGTACTGGCGTTGGAGATGGAACTGGTGTTGGAGATGGAACTGGCGTTGGAGATGGAACTGGTGTAGGAGATGGAGCTGGTGTAGGAGATGGAACTGGCGTTGGAGATGGAACTGGTGTAGGAGATGGAACTGGTGTAGGAGATGGAACTGGTGTTGGATATGGTACTGGCGTTGGAGATGGAACTGGTGTTGGAGATGGAACTGGTGTAGGAGATGGAACTGGTGTTGGAGATGGAACTGGCGTTGGAGATGGAACTGGCGTTGGAGATGGAACTGGTGTAGGAGATGGAACTGGTGTTGGAGATGGAACTGGTGTTGGAGATGGAACTGGTGTTGGAGATGGAACTGGCGTTGGAGATGGAACTAGTGTTGGAGATGGAACTGGTGTTGGAGATGGAACTGGTGTTGGAGATGGAACTGGTGTCGGAGATGGAACTGGTGTTGGAGATGGAACTGGTGTTGGAGATGGAACTGGTGTTGGGGATGGAACTGGTGATGGAACTGGTGATGAAGATGGAACTGGCGTTGGAGATGGAACTGGTGATGGAGATGGAACTGATGTTGGAGATGGAACTGGTGTTGGAGATGGAACTGGTGTTGGAGATGGAACTGGTGTTGGAGATGGAACTGGTGTTGGAGATGGAACTGGTGTTGGAGATGGAACTGATGTTGGAGATGGAACTGGCGTTGGAGATGGAACTGGCGTTGGAGATGGAACTGGCGTTGGAGATGGAACTGGTGTTGGAGATGGAACTGGTGTTGGAGATGGAACTGGTGTTGGAGATGGAACTGGTGTTGGAGATGGAACTGGTGTTGGAGATGGAACTGGTGTTGGAGATGGAACTGGTGTTGGAGATGGAACTGGCGTTGGAGATGGAACTGGCGTTGGAGATGGAACTGGCGTTGGAGATGGAACTGGCGTTGGAGATGGAACTGGTGTTGGAGATGGAACTGGTGTTGGAGATGGAACTGGTGTTGGAGATGGAACTGGTGTTGGAGATGGAACTGGTGTTGGAGATGGAACTGGTGTTGGAGATGGAACTGGTGTTGGAGATGGAACTGGTGTTGGAGATGGAACTGGTGTTGGAGATGGAACTGGTGTTGGAGATGGAACTGGTGTTGGAGATGGAACTGGGGTTGGAGATGGAACTGGCGTTGGAGATGGAACTGGCGTTGGAGATGGAACTGGCGTTGGAGATGGAACTGGTGTTGGAGATGGAACTGGTGTTGGAGATGGAACTGGTGTTGGAGATGGAACTGGTGTTGGAGATGGAACTGGTGTTGGAGATGGAACTGGCGTTGGAGATGGAACTGGCGTTGGAGATGGAACTGGTGTTGGAGATGGAACTGGTGTTGGAGATGGAACTGGTGTTGGAGATGGAACTGGTGATGGAGATGGAACTGGTGATGGAGATGGAACTGGTGTAGGAGATGGAACTGGTGTAGGAGATGGAACTGGTGTTGGAGTAGGAACCGGTGTTGGAGATGGAACTGGTGATGGAGATGGAACTGGTGATGGAGATGGAACTGGTGATGGAGATGGAACTGGTGTTGGAGATGGAACTGGTGTTGGAGATGGAACTGGTGATGGAGATGGAACTGGTGATGGAGATGGAACTGGTGTTGGAGATGGAACTGGTGTTGGAGATGGAACTGGTGTTGGAGATGGAAGTGGCGTTGGAGATGGAACTGGTGTTGGAGATGGAACTGGTGTAGGAGATGGAACTGGTGTAGGAGATGGAACTGGTGTTGGAGATGGAACTGTTGTTGGAGATGGAACTGGTGTTGGAGATGGTACTGGAGATGGAACTGGTGTAGGAGATGGAACTGGTGTAGGAGATGGAACTGGTGTAGGAGATGGAACTGGTGTAGGAGATGGAACAGGTGTAGGAGATGGAACTGGTGTAGGAGATGGAACAGGTGTCGGAGATGGAACTGGTGTCGGAGATGGAACTGGTGTTGGAGATGGAACTGGTGTTGGAGATGGAACTGGTGTTGGAGATGGAACTGGTGTTGGAGATGGAACTGGTGTCGGAGATGGAACTGGTGTAGGAGATGGAACAGGTGTCGGAGATGGAACTGGTGTTGGAGATGGAACTGGTGTAGGAGATGGAACAGGTGTCGGAGATGGAACTGGTGTTGGAGATGGAACTGGTGTTGGAGATGGAACTGGCGTTGGAGATGGAACTGGTGTCGGAGATGGAACTGGTGTTGGAGATGGAACTGGTGTTGGAGATGGAACTGGTGTAGGAGATGGAACTGGTGTAGGAGATGGAACAGGTGTCGGAGATGGAACTGGTGTCGGAGATGGAACTGGTGTTGGAGATGGAACTGGTGTTGGAGATGGAACTGGCGTTGGAGATGGAACTGGTGTCGGAGATGGAACTGGTGTTGGAGATGGAACTGGTGTAGGAGATGGAACTGGTGTAGGAGATGGAACTGGTGTAGGAGATGGAACTGGTGTTGGAGATGGAATTGGCGTTGGAGATGGAACTGACGTTGGAGATGGAACTGGTGTAGGAGATGGAACTGGTGTTGGAGATGGAACTGGTGTAGGAGATGGAACTGGTGATGGAGATGGAACTGGTGTTGGAGATGGAACTGGTGATGGAGATGGAACTGGTGTTGGAGATGAAACTGGTGTAGGAGATGGAACTGGTGTTGGAGATGGAACTGATGTTGGAGATGGAACTGGTGTTGGAGATGGAACTGGTGTTGGAGATGGAACTGGCGTTGGAGATGGAACTGGTGTCGGAGATGGAACAGGCGTTGGAGATGGAACTGGTGATGGAGATGGAACTGGTGTTGGAGATGGAACTGGTGTTGGAGATGGAACTGGTGATGGAGATGGAACTGGTGTTGGAGATGGAACTGGTGTTGGAGATGGAACTGGTGTTGGAGATGGAACTGGTGTTGGAGATGGAACTGGCGTTGGAGATGGAACTGGTGTTGGAGATGGAACTGGCGTTGGAGATGGAACTGGCGTTGGAGATGGAAGTGGCGTTGGAGATGGAACTGGCGTTGGAGATGGAACTGGTGTTGGAGATGGAACTGGTGTTGGAGATGGAACTGGCGTTGGAGATGGAACTGGCGTTGGAGATGGAACTGGCGTTGGAGATGGAACTGGTGTAGGAGATGGAACTGGTGTTGGAGATGGAACTGGTGTTGGAGATGGAACTGGTGTTGGAGATGGAACTGGCGTTGGAGATGGAAGTGGCGTTGGAGATGGAACTGGCGTTGGAGATGGAACTGGTGTAGGAGATGGAACTGGTGTTGGAGATGGAACTGGTGTTGGAGATGGAACTGGTGTAGGAGATGGAACTGGTGTTGGAGATGGAACTGGTGTTGGAGATGGAACTGGTGTTGGAGATGGAACTGGTGCAGGAGATGGAACTGGTGTTGGAGATGGAACTGGTGTAGGAGATGGAACTGGTGTTGGAGATGGAACTGGTGTTGGAGATGGAACTGGTGTTGGAGATGGAACTGGTGCAGATGGAACTGGTGTTGGAGATGGAACTGGTGTTGGAGATGGAACTGGCGTTGGAGATGGAAGTGGCGTTGGAGATGGAACTGGCGTTGGAGATGGAACTGGTGTAGGAGATGGAACTGGTGTTGGAGATGGAACTGGTGTTGGAGATGGAACTGGTGTAGGAGATGGAACTGGTGTTGGAGATGGAACTGGTGTTGGAGATGGAACTGGTGCAGGAGATGGAACTGGTGTTGGAGATGGAACTGGTGTTGGAGATGGAACTGGCGTTGGAGATGGAACTGGTGTAGGAGATGGAACTGGCGTTGGAGATGGAACTGGCGTTGGAGATGGAACTGGTGATGGAGATGGAACTGGTGTTGGAGATGGAACTGGTGTTGGAGATGGAACTGGCGTTGGAGATGGAAGTGGCGTTGGAGATGGAACTGGCGTTGGAGATGGAACTGGTGTTGGAGATGGAACTGGCGTTGGAGATGGAACTGGTGTTGGAGATGGAACTGGTGTAGGAGATGGAACTGGTGTTGGAGATGGAACTGGTGTAGGAGATGGAACTGGTGTTGGAGATGGAACTGGTGTTGGAGATGGAACTGGTGTTGGAGATGGAACTGGCGTTGGAGATGGAACTGGTGTTGGAGATGGAACTGGCGTTGGAGATGGAACTGGCGTTGGAGATGGAACTGGCGTTGGAGATGGAACTGGTGTTGGAGATGGAACTGGCGTTGGAGATGGAACTGGCGTTGGAGATGGAACTGGCGTTGGAGATGGAACTGGTGTTGGAGATGGAACTGGCGTTGGAGATGGAACTGGTGTAGGAGATGGAACTGGTGTTGGAGATGGAACTGGTGTTGAAGATGGAACTGGCGTTGGAGATGGAACTGGTGTCGGAGATGGCGAAGATGACGGTGATCTTGAAGATGGTGATGGTGAGGATGATGCTCAAAGTGAAGGTGGTGGTTAAGGTGAAGATGATGTTGATGGTGAAGGTGGTGGGGATGGTGAAGGTGGTGGTGATGGTGATGGAAAAGATAAAAATGTCAATGAAACAAAGTAATGTCAAATATACGTAAATGGACGTACTGATGGTGATTTAGGTACTGGCGGTGGTGATAGGGACACAGACAATGATTAAGCAGATTAAGCTCAAGAAATGAGACATGTAGAAATGATATAACAGAATGGATGTTTATATGATTCATTATGGTAGCTTTACATATATCATCAAAATTAGATAAAGAGGTATATCTTGTGCTCATCAGATAATAATAATAATAATAACAATAATGATACTACTAATAATGATAATGATAATGAAAAAATATTGTCAATAAACAGGCAAACTGCAATTAAGTCATATATATCACGTATGTAACAATGAAGGTCACGACATACGAGATTTACACTTTATAATGAAGTCTTGATTAAACAATCTGAGGAAATGCTTTTGAATATTAAATACAGTATCATCATTGACCCTTCTTAGAACATAAAACACATCTAACAGAATTATGTTTGGCCAGAGTGTGAATAGAAGAGAATGTGTCAAATCTGAAACACCACTCAGCATATACAGAACCATCTAAAAGCATTACATTTCGACGCAATGTGAACATAACAAACCCTGTTAAAACATCAAAATAACATCGCCCTTCTTAGCATATAAAAAATTTATACAACAGTATTACATTTCGGCACAATATGAGCGTAAGAATGCCTTTGAAAACTTAAACATAATATCGCCATTCTTAGCACAATTGCATATTAACCATTCTTATCACTTAAATAAGCATCTAACAGCATTATGTTTGGCTAGTCTGTGAACAGAAGCGAGTTTCTCATTTCTTAAACATAATATCACCAATCTTAGCACAAAAGATAAGCATCTAACATCATGCTTGATCAGGCTGTGAATAGAAATCTTTGTCAAATCTTAAACATATCACCACTCGTAGCACATGAATAAGCATTTGACAGCATCACGTTTCGCCAGAATGTGAGCAGAGGAAGCCCTGCCGAGACAGAGGCGGAGAATGTGCGAAAACATGTCAGGAAGACGACGAGGTTTCCAGCGACCTGTGTGAGGAGGACTGCCGATGCTGCATTCCGAAAGGTAAGGCGCTTCTCTCAATTGATTATTTGGCTGTTCATCTTTGTTTGTTGTTAGTATTATTGCTATTATTATTATCATTGCTATTATTATTATCATTGCTATTACTATTATTATTATCATTATTATCATTATTATTATTAATGTTATTATTAATATTATTATCAATGTTATTATCATTGTTGTTATTATTATCATTATTATCATTATTATTATTATCCTCCTCCTCCTCATTATTGTTATTATTATTATTAGTATCATCATTATTATTATTGTTATTATTAATATTAGTATTATCATTAATATTATTTTTATTATTATCATTATTATCATTATCATTAATGGGTCATAAAAAATTACTGCAAAAAGATTCAGGTTGTTTAAAAAGTCCCGAAAAGGTCAGTAAATAACAAGAAAAAAGTTAGAAAGTTAAGAATAATATGTACGTTGATTTTACACGCACGTACACAAAATCTTCTTCACTTAATTTGTATATCTTTAACAGGTGGTGATAGTGACGATGGTGGTGATGGTGAGGATGACGCCGATGAAGATGGTGAAGATGATGGTGAGGGTGAGGATGGTGATGATGAAGATGTTGATGTTGGAGATGGAACTGGTGTTGGAGATGGAACTGGCGTTGGAGATGGAACTGGTGTAGGAGATGGAACTGGTGTTGGAGATGGAACTGGTGATGGAGATGGAACTGGTGTTGGAGATGGAACTGGTGATGGAGATGGAACCGGTGTTGGAGATGGAACTGGTGTTGGAGATGGAACTGGTGTTGGAGATGGAACTGGTGTTGGAGATGGAACTGGCGGTGGAGATGGAACTGGTGTAGGAGATGGAACTGGTGTTGGAGATGGAACTGGTGATGGAGATGGAACTGGTGTTGGAGATGGAACTGGTGATGGAGATGGAACTGGTGTTGGAGATGGAACTGGTGTTGGAGATGGAACTGGTGTTGGAGATGGAACTGGCGTTGGAGATGGAACTGGTGTCGGAGATGGAACTGGCGTTGGAGATGGAACTGGTGTCGGAGATGGAACTGGTGTTGGAGATGGAACTGGTGTTGGAGATGGAACTGGTGTTGGAGATGGAACTGGTGTTGGAGATGGAACTGGTGTTGGAGATGGAACTGGTGTTGGAGATGGAACTGGTGATGGAGATGGAACTGGTGATGGAGATGGAACTGGTGTTGGAGATGGAACTGGTGTTGGAGATGGAACTGGCGTTGGAGATGGAACTGGTGTCGGAGATGGAACTGGTGTCGGAGATGGAACTGGTGTCGGAGATGGAACTGGTGTTGGAGATGGAACTGGTGTTGGAGATGGAACTGGTGTTGGAGATGGAACTGGTGTTGGAGATGGAACTGGTGTTGGAGATGGAACTGGCGTTGGAGATGGAACTGGTGTTGGAGATGGAACTGGTGTTGGAGATGGAACTGGCGTTGGAGATGGAACTGGTGTTGGAGATGGAACTGGTGTTGGAGATGGAACTGGTGTTGGAGATGGAACTGGTGTTGGAGATGGAACTGGTGTTGGAGATGGAACTGGTGTTGGAGATGGAACTGGTGTAGGAGATGGGACTGGTGTTGGAGATGGAACTGGTGTTGGAGATGGAACTGGCGTTGGAGATGGAACTGGTGTCGGAGATGGAACTGGTGTTGGAGATGGAACTGGCGTTGGAGATGGAACTGGTGTTGGAGATGGAACTGGTGTTGGAGATGGAACTGGTGTTGGAGATGGAACTGGTGTTGGAGATGGAACTGGTGTTGGAGATGGAACTGGTGTTGGAGATGGAACTGGTGTTGGAGATGGAACTGGTGTTGGAGATGGAACTGGTGTTGGAGATGGAACTGGTGTAGGAGATGGAACTGGTGTAGGAGATGGAACTGGTGTAGGAGATGGAACTGGTGTTGGAGATGGAACTGGTGTTGGAGATGGAACTGGTGTTGGAGATGGAACTGGTGTAGGAGATGGAACTGGTGTTGGAGATGGAACTGGTGTTGGAGATGGAACTGGTGTTGGAGATGGAACTGGTGTTGGAGATGGAACTGGTGTAGGAGATGGAACTGGTGTTGGAGATGGAACTGGTGTTGGAGATGGAACTGGTGTTGGAGATGGAACTGGTGTTGGAGATGGAACTGGTGTAGGAGATGGAACTGGTGTTGGAGATGGAACTGGTGTTGGAGATGGAACTGGTGTTGGAGATGGAACTGGTGTTGGAGATGGAACTGGTGTAGGAGATGGAACTGGTGTTGGAGATGGAACTGGTGTTGGAGATGGAACTGGTGTTGGAGATGGAACTGGTGTTGGAGATGGAATTGGTGTTGGAGATGGAACTGGTGTAGGAGATGGAGCTGGTGTAGGAGATGGAACTGGTGTAGGAGATGGAACTGGGGTTGGAGATGGAGCTGGTGTAGGAGACGGAACTGGTGTAGGTGATGGAACTGGTGTAGGAGATGGAACTGGTGTAGGAGATGGAACTGGCGTTGGAGATGGAACTGGTGTTGGAGATGGAACTGGTGTTGGAGATGGAACTGGTGTTGGAGATGGAACTGGTGTTGGAGATGGAACTGGTGTAGGAGATGGAACTGGTGTTGGAGATGGAACTGGTGTAGGAGATGGAACTGGTGTTGGAGATGGAACTGGTGTTGGAGATGGAACTGGTGTTGGAGATGGAACTGGCGTTGGAGATGGAACTGGTGTTGGAGATGGAACTGGTGTTGGAGATGGAACTGGTGTAGGAGATGGAACTGGTGTTGGAGATGGAACTGGTGTAGGAGATGGAACTGGCGTTGGAGATGGAACTGGTGTTGGAGATGGAACTGGTGTTGGAGATGGAACTGGTGTTGGAGATGGAACTGGTGTTGGAGATGGAACTGGTGTTGGAGATGGAACTGGTGTTGGAGATGGAACTGGTGTTGGAGATGGAACTGGTGTAGGAGATGGAACTGGCGTTGGAGATGGAACTGGTGTTGGAGATGGAACTGGTGTTGGAGATGGAACTGGTGTTGGAGATGGAACTGGTGTTGGAGATGGAACTGGTGTTGGAGATGGAACTGGTGTAGGAGATGGAACTGGTGTTGGAGATGGAACTGGTGTTGGAGATGGAACTGGCGTTGGAGATGGAACTGGTGTTGGAGATGGAACTGGCGTTGGAGATGGAACTGGTGTAGGAGATGGAACTGGCGTTGGAGATGGAACTGGTGTTGGAGATGGAACTGGTGTAGGAGATGGAACTGGTGTTGGAGATGGAACTGGCGTTGGAGATGGAACTGGTGTTGGAGATGGAACTGGTGTAGGAGATGGAACTGGTGTTGGAGATGGAACTGGCGTTGGAGATGGAACTGGCGTTGGAGATGGAACTGGTGTTGGAGATGGAACTGGTGTTGGAGATGGAACTGGTGTTGGAGATGGAACTGGTGTTGGAGATGGAACTGGTGTTGGAGATGGAACTAGTGTTGGAGATGGAACTGGTGTTGGAGATGGAACTGGTGTCGGAGATGGAACTGGTGTCGGAGATGGAACTGGTGTTGGAGATGGAACTGGTGTTGGAGATGGAACTGGTGTTGGGGATGGAACTGGTGATGGAACTGGTGATGAAGATGGAACTGGCGTAGGAGATGGAACTGGTGTTGGAGATGGAACTGGTGTTGGAGATGGAACTGGTGTAGGAGATGGAACTGGTGTTGGAGATGGAACTGGTGTAGGAGATGGAACTGGTGTTGGAGATGAAACTGGTGTAGGAGATGGAACTGGCGTTGGAGATGGAACTGGCGTTGGAGATGGAACTGGCGTTGGAGATGGAACTGGTGTTGGAGATGGAACTGGTGTTGGAGATGGAACTGGTGTTGGAGATGGAACTGGTGTTGGAGATGGAACTGGTGTTGGAGATGGAACTGGTGTTGGAGATGGAACTGGTGTTGGAGATGGAACTGGCGTTGGAGATGGAACTGGCGTTGGAGATGGAACTGGTGTTGGAGATGGAACTGGTGTTGGAGATGGAACTGGTGTTGGAGATGGAACTGGTGTAGGAGATGGAACTGGCGTTGGAGATGGAACTGGTGTAGGAGATGGAACTGGTGTTGGAGATGGAACTGGTGTTGGAGATGGAACTGGTGTCGGAGATGGAACTGGCGTTGGAGATGGAACTGGTGTAGGAGATGGAACTGGTGTTGGAGATGGAACTGGCGTTGGAGATGGAACTGGCGTTGGAGATGGAACTGGCGTTGGAGATGGAACTGGTGTTGGAGATGGAACTGGTGTTGGAGATGGAACTGGTGTTGGAGATGGAACTGGTGTTGGAGATGGAACTGGCGTTGGAGATGGAACTGGTGTTGAAGATGGAACTGGTGTTGGAGATGGAACTGGTGTTGGAGATGGAACTGGTGTAGGAGATGGAACTGGTGTAGGAGATGGAACTGGTGTAGGAGATGGAACTGGTGTTGGAGATGGAACTGGTGTTGGAGATGGAACTGGCGTTGGAGATGGAACTGGTGTTGGAGATGGAACTGGTGTTGGAGATGGAACTGGTGTTGGAGATGGAACTGGTGTTGGAGATGGAACTGGTGTTGGAGATGGAACTGGTGTTGGAGATGGAACTGGTGTTGGAGATGGAACTGGCGTTGGAGATGGAACTGACGTTGGAGATGGAACTGGTGTTGGAGATGGAACTGGCGTTGGAGATGGAACTGGCGTTGGAGATGGAACTGGCGTTGGAGATGGAACTGGTGTTGGAGATGGAACTGGCGTAGGAGATGGAACTGGTGTAGGAGATGGAACTGGTGTTGGAGATGGAACTGGTGTCGGAGATGGAACTGGTGTTGGAGATGGAACCGGTGTTGGAGATGGAACTGGTGTTGGAGATGGAACTGGTGTCGGAGATGGCGAAGATGACGGTGATCTTGAAGATGGTGATGGTGAGGATGATGCTCATAGTGAAGGTGGTGGCTAAGGTGAAGATGATGATGGTGAAGGTGGTGGGGATGGTGAAGGTGGTGGTGATGGTGATGGAGAAGATAAAAATGACAATGAAACAAAGTTATGTCAAATATACGTAAATGGACGTACTGATAGTGATTTAGGTACTGGCGGTGGTGATAGGGACACAGACAATGACTAAGCAGATTAAGGTGAAGAAATGAGACATGTAGAAATGATATATCAGAATGTATGTATATATGATTCATTATGGTAGCTTTACATATATCATCAAAATTAGATAAAGAGGTATATCTTGTGGTCATCATATAATACTAATACTAATAATGATAATAATGATATTAATAATAATGATAATGAAAAAATATTGTCAATAAACAGGCAAACTGCAATTAAGTCATATATAACACGTATGTAACACTCACGACATACGAGATTTACACTTTATAATGAAGTCTTGATTAAACAATCCGAGGAAATGCTTTTGAATATTAAATACAGTATCATCATTGACCCTTCTTAGAACATAAAACACATCTAACAGAATTATGTTTGGCCAGAGTGTGAATAGAAGAGAATGTGTCAAATCTGAAACACCACTCAGCAGATACAAAAGCATCTAAAAGCATTACATTTCGACGCAATATGAACATAACAAAGCCTGTTAAAACTTCAAAATAACATCGCCCTTCTTAACACATAAAAAAAATATATATAACAATATCACATTTCGGCACAATATGAGCGTAAGAATGCCTTTGAAAACTTAAACATAATATCGCCATTCTTAGCACAATTGCATATTAACCATTCTTATCACTTAAATAAGCATCTAACAGCATTATTTTTTGCTAGTCTGTGAACAGAAGCGAGTTTGTCATTTCTTAAACATAATATCACCAATCGTAGCACAAAAAATAAGCATCTAACATCATGTTTGATTAGGCTGTGAATTGAAATCTTTGTCAAATCTTAAACATATCACCACTCGTAGCACATCAATAAGCATTTAACAGCATCATGTTTCGCCAGAATGTGAGCAGAAGAAGCCCTGCCGAGACAGAGGCGGAGAATGTGCGAAAACATGTCAGGAAGACGACGAGGTTTCCAGCGACCTGTGTGAGGAGGACTGCCGTTGCTGCATTCCGAAAGGTAAGGCACTTCTCTCTTTTGATTATTTGGCTGTTCATTTATTGATTATTATTGTTGTTAGTATTTTTATTATCATTATTATTACTATTACTATCATCATCATTACTATTATTGTTACTATTACTATTATTATTGTCATCCTCCTCATAATCATTATTGTTATTATTATTATTATTATTTTTATTGTCATTATTAATATTATTATTATTATTATTATTATTATTATTATTATTATTATTATTATTACTATCATTATTATCATTGATATTATTATTATTATTATCATTATTATCATTATCATTAATGGGTCATAAAAAATTACTGCAAAAAGATTCAGGTTGTTTAAAAAGTCCCGAAAAGATCAGTTTTGCAACAAGATACCAACCTCTTAAACCATTAACAAAAACAACAAAGACAACAGTTATGAAGACAACATAAGAGCAAAAACAATATGAACCGTAATTGTGACAATAAAAACAAGAACAAAAATAACAAGAAAAAAGTTAGAAAGTTAAGAATAATATGTGTTGATTTTACACGCACGTCCACAAAATCTTCTTCACTTTATTTGTATATCTTTAACAGGTGGTGATAGTGACGATGGTGGTGATGGTGAGGATGACGCCGATGAAGATGGTGAAGATGATGGTGAGGGTGAGGATGGTGATGATGAAGATGCTGATGTTGGAGATGGAACTGGTGTTGGAGTAGGTGACGGTGTCGAAGATGGAACTGGTGTCGGAGATGGAACTGGTGTTGGAGTAGGTGACGGTGTCGAAGATGGAACTGGTGTTGGAGATGGAGCTGGTGTTGGAGATGGAACTGGTGTTGGAGATGGAACTGGTGTTGGAGATGGAACTGGTGTTGGAGATGGAACTGGTGTTGGAGATGGAACTGGTGTTGGAGATGGAACTGGCGTCGGAGATGGAACTGGTGTTGGAGATGGAACTGGTGTTGGAGATGGAACTGGTGTTGGAGATGGAACTGGCGTTGGAGATGGAACTGGCGTTGGAGATGGAGCTGGTGTTGGAGATGGAACTGGTGTTGGAGATGGAACTGGTGTTGGAGATGGAGCTGGCGTTGGAGATGGAACTGGCGTTGGAGATGGAACTGGTGTTGGAGATGGCACTGGTGTTGGAGATGGAACTGGTGTAGGAGATGGAACTGGCGTAGGAGATGGAACTGGTGTAGGAGATGGAACTGGTGTTGGAGATGGAACTGGCGTTGGAGATGGAACTGGTGTAGGAGATGGAACTGGCGTAGGAGATGGAACTGGTGATGGAGATGGAACTGGTGTTGGAGATGGAACTGGTGTTGGAGATGGAACGGGTGTTGGAGATGGAACTGGTGTTGGAGATGGAACTGGTGTTGGAGATGGAACTGGTGTAGGAGATGGAACTGGTGTAGGAGATGGAGCTGGCGTTGGAGATGGAACTGGCGTAGGAGATGGAACTGGTGTTGGAGATGGAACGGGTGTTGGAGATGGAACTGGTGTTGGAGATGGAACTGGTGTTGGAGATGGAGCTGGCGTTGGAGATGGAACTGGCGTTGGAGATGGAACTGGTGTTGGAGATGGAACTGGTGTTGGAGATGGAACTGGTGTAGGAGATGGAACTGGCGTAGGAGATGGAACTGGTGTAGGAGATGGAACTGGTGTTGGAGATGGAACTGGTGTTGGAGATGGAACTGGTGTAGGAGATGGAACTGGCGTAGGAGATGGAACTGGTGATGGAGATGGAACTGGCGTTGGAGATGGAACTGGTGTAGGAGATGGAACTGGTGTAGGAGATGGAACTGGTGTGGGAGATGGAACTGGTGTAGGAGATGGAACTGGTGTTGGAGATGGAACTGGTGTTGGAGATGGAACTGGCGTTGGAGATGGAACTGGTGTAGGAGATGGAACTGGTGTAGGAGATGGAACTGGTGTGGGAGATGGAACTGGTGTAGGAGATGGAACTGGTGTTGGAGATGGAACTGGTGTTGGAGATGGAACTGGTGTTGGAGATGGAACTGGTGTTGGAGATGGAACTGGTGTTGGAGATGGAACTGGTGTTGGAGATGGAACTGGTGTTGGAGATGGAACTGGTGTTGGAGATGGAACTGGTGTTGGAGATGGAACTGGTGTAGGAGATGGAACTGGTGTAGGAGATGGAACTGGTGTAGGAGATGGAACTGGTGTAGGAGATGGAACTGGTGTAGGAGATGGAACTGGCGTAGGAGATGGAACTGGTGTAGGAGATGGAACTGGTGTAGGAGATGGAACTGGTGTAGGAGATGGAACTGGCGTAGGAGATGGAACTGGTGTAGGAGATGGAACTGGCGTAGGAGATGGAACTGGCGTTGGAGATGGAACTGGCGTTGGAGATGGAACTGGTGTTGGAGATGGAACTGGCGTTGGAGATGGAACTGGTGTTGGAGATGGAACTGGTGTTGGAGATGGAACTGGCGTTGGAGATGGAACTGGTGTTGGAGATGGAACTGGCGTTGGAGATGGAACTGGTGTTGGAGATGGAACTGGTGTTGGAGATGGAACTGGTGTTGGAGATGGAACTGGTGTTGGAGATGGAACTGGCGTCGGAGATGGAACTGGTGTAGGAGATGGAACTGGTGTTGGAGATGGAACTGGCGTTGGAGATGGAACTGGCGTTGGAGATGGAACTGATGTTGGAGATGGAACTGGTGTTGGAGATGGAACTGGCGTCGGAGATGGAACTGGTGTTGGAGATGGAACTGGTGTCGGAGATGGAACTGGTGTCGGAGATGGAACTGGTGTTGGAGATGGAACTGGTGTCGGAGATGGCGAAGATGACGGTGATCTTGAAGATGGTGATGGTGAGGATGATGCTCATAGTGAAGGTGGTGGCTAAGGTGAAGATGATGTTGATGGTGAAGGTGGTGGGGATGGTGAAGGTGGTGGTGATGGTGATGGAGAAGATAAAAATGACAATGAAACAAAGTTATGTCAAATATACGTAAATGGACGTACTGATAGTGATTTAGGTACTGGCGGTGGTGATAGGGACACAGACAATGATTAAGCAGATTAAGCTCAAGAAATGAGACATGTAGAAATGATATATCAGAATGTATGTTTATATGATTCATTATGGTAGCTTTACATATATCATCAGAATTAGATAAAGAGGTATATCTTGTGGTCATCATATAATACTAATACTAATAATGATAATAACGATATTAATAATAATGATAATGAAAAAATATTGTCAATAAACAGGCAAACTGCAATTAAGTCATATATAACACGTATGTAACACTCACGACATACGAGATTTACACTTTATAATGAAGTCTTGATTAAACAATCCGAGGAAATGCTTTTGAATATTAAATACAGTATTATCATTGACCCTTCTTAGAACATAAAACACATCTAACAGAATTATGTTTGGCCAGAGTGTGAATAGAAGAGAATGTGTCAAATCTGAAACACCACTCAGCAGATACAAAAGCATCTAAAAGCATTACATTTCGACGCAATGTGAACACAACAAACCCTGTTAAAACTTCAAAATAACATCGCCCTTCTTAACACGTAAAAAAATGATATAACAGTATTACATTTCGGCACAATATGAGCGTAAGAATGCCTTTGAAAAATTAAACATAATATCGCCATTCTTAGCACAATTGCATATTAACCATTCTTATCACTTAAATAAGCATCTAACAGCATTATGTTTGGCTAGTCTGTGAACAGAAGCGAGTTTATCATTTCTTAAAGATAATATCACCAATCTTAGCACAAAAAATAAACATCTAACATCATGTTTGATCAGGCTGTGAATTGAAATCTTTGTCAAATCTTAAACACATCACCACTCGTAGCACATAAATAAGCATTTAACAGCATCATGTTTCGCCAGAATGTGAGCAGAAGAAGCCCTGCCGAGACAGAGGCGGAGAATGTGCGAAAACATGTCAGGAAGACGACGAGGTTTCCAGCGACCTGTGTGAGGAGGACTGCCGTTGCTGCATTCCGAAAGGTAAGGCGCTTCTCTCTTTTGATTATTTGGCTGTTTGTTTATTGATTATTATTGTTGTTAGTATTTTTATTGTTATAATAATAATAATTATTATTATTACTATTACTATCATCATCATCATTATTATTACTGTTAGTATTACTATCATCATCCTCATCATCATTATTGTTATTATTATTATTATTATTATTATTATTATTATCATTATTATTATTATTGTTATTATCATTGATATCATTATTATCATTATTATTATTATTATTATTATTATTATTATTATTATTATTATCATCTTCATTATTATCATTATCATTAATGGGTCATAAAAAATTACTGCAAAAAGATTCAGGTTGTTTAAAAAGTCCCGAAAAGATCAGTATTGCAGCAAGATACCAACCTCTTAAACCATTAACAAAAACAACAAAGACAACAGTTATGAAGACAACATAATACCAAAAACAATATGAACCGTAATTGTGACAATAAAAACAACAAGAACAAAAATAACAAGAAAGTTAGAAAGAAGTTAGAAAGTTAAGAATAATATGTACGTTGATTTTACAAGCACGTACACAGTCTTCCACACCTGTTCCGTACCTGCACTGCCAGCGAACGGATAACATATGCTCTTCACTCGCACCTCCAGGCTGCTTACTTTCCGGAGATTGATAATGGTGAATAAAATTATAATAATGATAAGTACTGCTATTGTCATTGTTATCATTATTATTTACCATTTTCATGAACGATTTCGTTATCAAGTATGATTCTTTTTATGAACATATCATTACTAATCATAATTTTATCATCATTCTTGTTATTATTATCACAAATATCTATCATTTTTATCATCATTACTATCATTCGTATTGTCCACTTCATAAACATTACTAAAATGATCATTGTTGTTATTATCATTATCCTTATAATCATCATCATCATCATCACCACAATCATCATCATTTCTACTCGTTATAGCAGGGCGTAGAACCAGTCAAGTTGTGTCTTGTTCGGACAACCAAGAACATAGATTCCTTTTCGGATTTCAATCATGAAAATAAGATACTCTGTGAAAAATCTCCTTCACTTAATTTGTATATCTTTAACAGGTGGTGATGGTGACGATGGTGGTGATGGTGAGGATGACGCCGATGAAGATGGTGAAGATGATGGTGAGGGTGAGGATGGTGATGATGAAGATGCTGATGTTGGAGTAGGTGACGGTGTCGGAGATGGAACTGGTGATGGAGATGGAACTGGTGTTGGAGATGGAACTGGTGTTGGAGATGGAACTGGTGTTGGAGATGGAACTGGTGTAGGAGATGGAACTGGTGTTGGAGTAGGTGATGGTGTCGGAGATGGAACTGGTGTTGGAGATGGAACTGGTGTTGGAGTAGGTGATGGTACTGGAGATGGAACTGGTGTTGGAGATGGAACTGGTGTTGGAGATGGAACTGGCGTTGGAGATGGAACTGGAGTTGGAGATGGAACTGGTGTTGGAGTAGGTGATGGTGTCGGAGATGGAACTGGTGTTGGAGATGGAACTGGTGATGGAGATGGAACTGGTGTTGGAGATGGAACTGGTGTTGGAGTAGGTGATGGTGTCGGAGATGGAACTGGTGTTGGAGATGGAACTGGTGATGGAGATGGAACTGGTGTTGGAGATGGAACTGGTGTTGGAGATGGAACTGGTGTTGGAGATGGAACTGGTGTTGGAGATGGAACTGGTGTCGGAGATGGAACTGGTGTTGGAGATGGATCTGGCGTTGGAGATGGAACTGGTGTTGAAGATGGAACTGGTGTCGGAGATGGAACTGGTGTTGGAGATGGAACTGGTGTTGGAGATGGAACTGGTGTCGGAGATGGAACTGGTGTAGGAGATGGAACTGGTGTAGGAGATGGAACTGGCGTTGGAGATGGAACTGGCGTTGGAGATGGAACTGGTGTTGGAGATGGAATTGGTGTTGGAGATGGAACTGGTGTTGGAGATGGAACTGGTGTAGGAGATGGAACTGGTGTAGGAGATGGAACTGGTGTAGGAGATGGAACTGGTGTTGGAGATGGAACTGGTGTTGGAGATGGAACTGGTGTTGGAGATGGAACTGGTGTCGGAGATGGAACTGGTGTAGGAGATGGAACTGGTGTAGGAGATGGAACTGGCGTTGGAGATGGAACTGGTGTTGGAGATGGAACTGGTGTTGGAGATGGAATTGGTGTTGGAGATGGAACTGGTGTTGGAGATGGAACTGGTGTAGGAGATGGAACTGGTGTAGGAGATGGAACTGGTGTAGGAGATGGAACTGGTGTAGGAGATGGAACTGGTGTAGGAGATGGAACTGGTGTTGGAGATGGAACTGGTGTTGGAGATGGAACTGGTGTAGGAGATGGAACTGGTGTAGGAGATGGAACTGGTGTAGGAGATGGAACTGGTGTTGGAGATGGAACTGGTGTAGGAGATGGAACTGGTGTAGGAGATGGAACTGGTGTAGGAGATGGAACTGGTGTTGGAGATGGAACTGGCGTTGGAGATGGAACTGGTGTTGGAGATGGAACTGGTGTTGGAGATGGAACTGGTGTAGGAGATGGAACTGGTGTTGGAGATGGAACTGGTGTTGGAGATGGAACTGGTGTTGGAGATGGAACTGGTGTAGGAGATGGAACTGGTGTTGGAGATGGAACTGGTGTTGGAGATGGAACTGGTGTAGGAGATGGAACTGGCGCTGGGGATGGAACTGGTGTTGGAGATGGAACTGGTGATGGAGATGGAACTGGTGTTGGAGATGGAACTGGTGTAGGAGATGGAACTGGTGTAGGAGATGGAACTGGTGTAGGAGATGGAACTGGTGTAGGAGATGGAACTGGTATAGGAGATGGAACTGGTGTTGGAGATGGAAATGGTGTTGAAGATGGAACTGGTGTTGGAGATGGAACTGACGTTGGAGATGGAACTGGTGTCGGAGATGGAACTGGCGTTGGAGATGGAACTGGCGTTGGAGATGGAACTGGTGTTGGAGATGGAACTGGCGTTGGAGATGGAACTGGTGTAGGAGATGGAACTGGCGTTGGAGATGGAACTGGTGTTGGAGATGGAACTGGTGTAGGAGATGGAACTGGTGTAGGAGATGGAACTGGTGTAGGAGATGGAACTGGCGTTGGAGATGGAACTGGTGTTGGAGATGGAACCGGTGTTGGAGATGGAACTGGTGTAGGAGATGGAAATGGTGTTGGAGATGGAACTGGTGTTGGAGATGGAACTGGTGTTGGAGATGGAACTGGTGTTGGAGATGGAACTGGTGTTGGAGATGGAACTGGTGTTGGAGATGGAACTGGCGTAGGAGATGGAACTGGCATTGGAGATGGAACTGGTGTTGGAGATGGAACTGGTGTTGGAGATGGAACTGGTGTAGGAGATGGAACTGGTGTTGGAGATGGAACTGGTGTTGGAGATGGAACTAGTGTTGGAGATGGAACTGGTGTTGGAGATGGAACTGGTGTTGGAGATGGAACTGGTGTTGGAGATGGAACTGGTGTTGGAGATGGAACTGGTGTTGAAAATGGAACTGGTGTTGGAGATGGAACTGGTGTTGGAGATGGAACTGGTGTTGGAGATGGAACTGGTGTTGGAGATGGAACTGGTGTTGGAGATGGAACTGGTGTTGGAGATGGAACTGGTGTAGGAGATGGAACTGGTGTTGGAGATGGAACTGGTGTTGGAGATGGAACTGGTGTTGGAGATGGAACTGGAGTTGGAGATGGAACTGGTGTTGGAGATGGATCTGGCGTTGGAGATGGAACTGGTGTTGGAGATGGAACTGGTGTCGGAGATGGAACTGGTGTTGGAGATGGAACTGGTGTTGGAGATGGAACTGGTGTTGGAGATGGAACTGGTGTTGGAGATGGAACTGGTGTTGGAGATGGAACTGGTGTTGGAGATGGAACTGGTGTTGGAGATGGAACTGGTAATGGAGATGGAACTGGTGTTGGAGATGGAACTGATGTTGGAGATGGAACTGGTGTTGGAGATGGAACTGGTGTTGGAGATGGAACTGGTGTTGGAGATGGAACTGGTGTTGGAGATGGAACTGGTGTTGGAGATGGAACTGGTGTTGGAGATGGAACTGGTGTTGGAGATGGAACTGGTGTTGGAGATGGAACTGGTGTAGGAGATGGAACTGGTGTAGGAGATGGAACTGGTGTAGGAGATGGAACTGGCGTTGGAGATGGAACTGGTGTTGGAGATGGAACCGGTGTTGGAGATGGAACTGGTGTAGGAGATGGAAATGGTGTTGGAGATGGAACTGGTGTTGGAGATGGAACTGGTGTTGGAGATGGAACTGGTGTTGGAGATGGAACTGGTGTTGGAGATGGAACTGGTGTTGGAGATGGAACTGGCGTAGGAGATGGAACTGGCATTGGAGATGGAACTGGTGTTGGAGATGGAACTGGTGTTGGAGATGGAACTGGTGTAGGAGATGGAACTGGTGTTGGAGATGGATCTGGTGTTGGAGATGGAACTAGTGTTGGAGATGGAACTGGTGTTGGAGATGGAACTGGTGTTGGAGATGGAACTGGTGTTGGAGATGGAACTGGTGTTGAAAATGGAACTGGTGTTGGAGATGGAACTGGTGTTGGAGATGGAACTGGCGTTGGAGATGGAACTGGTGTTGGAGATGGAACTGGTGTTGGAGATGGAACTGGCGTTGGAGATGGAACTGGTGTTGGAGACGGAACTGGTGTTGGAGATGGAACTGGTGTTGGAGATGGAACTGATGTTGGAGATGGAACTGGCGTCGGAGATGGAACTGGCGTTGGAGATGGAACTGGTGTTGGAGATGGAACTGGTGTTGGAGATGGAACTGGTGTAGGAGATGGAACTGGCGTTGGAGATGGAACTGGTGTTGGAGATGGAACTGGTGTTGGAGATGGAACTGGTGTTGGAGATGGAACTGGTGTTGGAGATGGAACTGGCGTTGGAGATGGAACTGGTGTTGGAGATGGAACTGGTGTTGGAGATGGAACTGGTGTTGGAGATGGAACTGGTGTTGGAGATGGAACTGGTGTAGGAGATGGAACTGGTGTAGGAGATGGAACTGGTGTTGGAGATGGAACTGGTGTTGGAGATGGAACTGGTGTTGGAGATGGAACTGGCGTTGGAGATGGAACTGGTGTTGGAGATGGAACTGGCGTTGGAGATGGAACTGGTGTTGGAGATGGAACTGGTGTTGGAGATGGAACTGGTGCTGGAGATGGAACTGGTGTTGGAGATGGAACTGGCGTTGGAGATGGAACTGGTGTTGAAGATGGAACTGGTGTTGGAGATGGAACTGGTGTTGGAGATGGAACTGGTGTTGGAGATGGAACTGGTGTTGGAGATGGAACTGGTGTAGGAGATGGAACTGGTGTAGGAGATGGAACTGGTGTTGGAGATGGAACTGGTGTTGGAGATGGAACTGGCGTTGGAGATGGAACTGGTGTTGAAGATGGAACTGGTGTTGGAGATGGAACTGGTGTTGGAGATGGGACTGGTGTAGGAGATGGAACTGGTGTTGGAGATGGAACTGGTGTTGGAGATGGAACTGGTGTTGGAGATGGAACTGGTGTTGGAGATGGAACTGGTGTTGGAGATGGAACTGACGTTGGAGATGGAACTGGCGTCGGAGATGGTGAAGATGACGCTGATCTTGAAGATGGTGATGGTGAGGATGATGCTCATAGTGAAGGTGGTGGCTAAGGTGAAGATGATGATGGTGAAGGTGGTGGGGATGGTGAAGGTGGTGGTGATGGTGATGGAGAAGATAAAAATGACAATGAAACAAAGTTATGTCAAATATACGTAAATGGACGTACTGATAGTGATTTAGGTAATGACGGTGGTGATAGGGACACAGACAATGATTAAGCTGATTAAGCTCAAGAAATGAGACATGTAGAAATGATATATCAGAATGTATGTTTATATGATTCATTATGGTAGCTTTACATATATCATCAGAATTAGATAAAGAGGTATATCTTGTGGTCATTAGATAATGATAATAATAATAATGATATTGATAATGATAATGAAAAAAATATTGTCAATAAACGGGCAAACTGCAATTAAGTCATATATAACACGTATGTAACAATGAGGGTGACGACATACGAGATTTACACTTTATAATGAAGTCTTGATAAAACAATCTGAGGAAATGCTTTTGAATATTAAATACAGTATCATCATTGACCCTTCTTAGAACATAAAACACAACATCTAACAGAATTATGTTTGGCCAGAATGTGAATAGAAGAGAATGTGTCAAATCTGAAACACCACTCAGCATATACAAAAGCATCTAAAAGCATTACATTTCGACGCAATGTGAACATAACAAAGCCTGTTAAAATTTCAAAATAACATCGCCCTTCTTAACACATAAAAAAAATATATATATAACAATATCACATTTCGGCACAATATGAGCGTAAGAATGCATTAATGCATTTGAAAACTTAAACATAATATCGCCATTCTTAGCACAATTGCATATTAACCATTCTTATCCCTTAAATAAGCATCTAACAGCATTATGTTTGGCTAGTCTGTGAACAGAACCGAGTTTGTCATTTCTAAAACATAATATCACCAATCTTAGCACAAAAATAAGCATCTAACATCATGTTTGATCAGGCTGTGAATAGAAATCTTTGTCAAATCTTAAACATATCACCACTCGTAGCACATAAATAAGCATTGAACAGCATCACGTTTCGCCAGAATGTGAGCAGAA
>NC_091582.1:15722561-15727561 GCF_042767895.1 Penaeus vannamei | reverse complement strand
CTGGTGTAGGAGATGGAACTGGTGGTGGAGATGGAACTGGCGTTGGAGATGGAACTGGTGTTGGAGATGGAACTGGTGTTGGAGATGGAACTGGTGTAGGAGATGGAACTGGTGTAGGAGATGGAACCGGTGTTGGAGATGGAACTGGTGTTGGAGATGGAACTGGTGTTGGAGATGGAACTGGTGTTGGAGATGGAACTGGTGTAGGAGATGGAACTGGTGTAGGAGATGGAAGTGGTGTAGGAGATGGAACTGGTGTTGGAGATGGAACTGGTGTTGGAGATGGAACTGGTGTTGGAGATGGAACTGGTGTAGGAGATGGAACTGGTGTTGGAGATGGAACTGGTGTAATAGATGGAACTGGTGTTGGAGATGGAACTGGTGTTGGAGATGGAAGTGGTGTAGGAGATGGAACTGGTGTTGGAGATGGAACTGGTGTAGGAGATGGAACTGGTGTTGGAGATGGAACTGGTGTTGGAGATGGAACTGGTGTAGGAGATGGAAGTGGTGTAGGAGATGGAACTGGTGTTGGAGATGGAACTGGTGTAGGAGATGGAACTGGCGTTGGAGATGGAACTGGTGTTGGAGATGGAACTGGTGTTGGAGATGGAACTGGTGTTGGAGATGGAACTGGTGTTGGAGATGGAACTGGTGTTGGAGATGGAACTGGTGTTGGAGATGGAACTGGCGTTGGAGATGGAACTGGCGTTGGAGATGGAACTGGTGATGGAGATGGAACTGGCGTTGGAGATGGAACTGGTGTTGGAGATGGAACTGGTGTTGGAGATGGAAGTGGTGTTGGAGATGGAAGTGGTGTTGGAGATGGAACTGGTGTTGGAGATGGAACTGGCGTTGGAGATGGAACTGGTGTCGGAGATGGAACTGGTGTTGGAGATGGAACTGGTGTTGGAGATGGAACTGGTGTTGGAGATGGAACTGACGTTGGAGATGGAACTGGCGTTGGAGATGGAACTGGTGTTGGAGATGGAACTGGTGTTGGAGATGGAACTGGCGTTGGAGATGGAACTGGCGTTGGAGATGGCACTGGTGTTGGAGATGGAACTGGTATTGGAGATGGAACTGGCGTTGGAGATGGAACTGGCGTTGGAGATGGAACTGGTGTTGGAGATGGAACTGGTGTTGGAGTAGGTGACGGTGTCGGAGATGGAACTGGTGTTGGAGATGGAACTGGCGTTGGAGATGGAACTGGTGTTGGAGTAGGTGATGGTACTGGAGATGGGACTGGTGTTGGAGATGGAACTGGTGTTGGAGATGGAACTGGTGTTGGAGTAGGTGATGGTACTGGAGATGGAACTGGTGTTGGAGATGGGACTGGCGTTGGAGATGGAACTGGTGTTGGAGTAGGTGATGGTACTGGAGATGGAACTGGTGTTGGAGATGGAACTGGCGTTGGAGATGGAACTGGTGTTGGAGATGGTACTGGCGTTGGAGATGGAACTGGTGTTGGAGTAGGTGATGGTACTGGAGATGGAACTGGTGTTGGAGATGGAACTGGAGTTGGAGATGGAACTGGTGTTGGAGTAGGTGATGGTACTGGAGATGGAACTGGTGTTGGAGATGGGACTGGCGTTGGAGATGGAACTGGTGTTGGAGTAGGTGATGGTACTGGAGATGGAACTGGTGTTGGAGATGGGACTGGCGTTGGAGATGGAACTGGTGTTGGAGTAGGTGATGGTACTGGAGATGGAACTGGTGTTGGAGATGGAACTGGAGTTGGAGGTGGAACTGGTGTTGGAGATGGAACTGGTGTTGGAGGTGGATCTGGTGTTGGAGATGGAACTGGTGTTGGAGTAGGTGACGGTACTGGAGATGGAACTGGTGTTGGAGATGGAACTGGCGTTGGAGATGGAACTGGTGTTGGAGTAGGTGATGGTACTGGAGATGGAACTGGTGTTGGAGATGGAACTGGTGTTGGAGTAGGTGATGGTACTGGAGATGGAACTGGTGTTGGAGTAGGTGATGGTACTGGAGATGGAACTGGTGTTGGAGTAGGTGATGGTACTGGAGATGGAACTGGTGTTGGAGATGGAACTGGTGCTGGAGATGGAACTGGTGTTGGAGATGGAACTGGTGTTGGAGTAGGTGATGGTACTGGAGATGGAACTGGTGTTGGAGTAGGTGATGGTACTGGAGATGGGACTGGCGTTGGAGATGGAACTGGTGTTGGAGTAGGTGATGGTACTGGAGATGGAACTGGTGTTGGAGATGGAACTGGTGTGGGAGATGGAACTGGCGTTGGAGATGGAACTGGTGTTGGAGATGGAACTGGTGTTGGAGTAGGTGATGGTACTGGAGATGGAGATGGTGTTGAAGTAGGTGATGGTGTTGGAGATGGAACTGGTGTTGGAGTAGGTGATGGTGTTGGAGATGGAACTGGTGTTGGAGATGGAACTGGTGTTGGAGATGGAATTGGTGTTGGAGATGGAACTGGTGTAGGAGATGGAACTGGTGTTGGAGATGGAACTAGCGTTGGAGATGGAACTGGTGTCGGAGATGGAACTGGTGTTGGAGATGGAACTGGTGTTGGAGATGGAACTGGTGTTGGAGATGGAACTGACGTTGGAGATGGAACTGGCGTTGGAGATGGAACTGGTGTTGGAGATGGAACTGGTGTTGGAGATGGAACTGACGTTGGAGATGGAACTGGCGTTGGAGATGGCACTGGTGTTGGAGATGGAACTGGTGTTGGAGATGGAACTGGTATTGGAGATGGAACTGGCGTTGGAGATGGAACTGGTGTTGGAGATGGAACTGGTGTTGGAGTAGGTGACGGTGTCGGAGATGGAACTGGTGTTGGAGATGGAACTGGTGTTGGAGATGGAACTGGCGTTGGAGATGGAACTGGTGTTGGAGTAGGTGATGGTACTGGAGATGGGACTGGTGTTGGAGATGGAACTGGTGTTGGAGATGGAACTGGTGTTGGAGTAGGTGATGGTACTGGAGATGGAACTGGTGTTGGAGATGGGACTGGCGTTGGAGATGGAACTGGTGTTGGAGTAGGTGATGGTACTGGAGATGGAACTGGTGTTGGAGATGGAACTGGCGTTGGAGGTGGAACTGGTGTTGGAGATGGTACTGGCGTTGGAGATGGAACTGGTGTTGGAGTAGGTGATGGTACTGGAGATGGAACTGGTGTTGGAGATGGGACTGGCGTTGGAGATGGAACTGGTGTTGGAGTAGGTGATGGTACTGGAGATGGAACTGGTGTTGGAGATGGAACTGGCGTTGGAGATGGAACTGGTGTTGGAGTAGGTGATGGTACTGGAGATGGAACTGGTGTTGGAGATGGAACTGGCGTTGGAGATGGAACTGGTGTTGGAGTAGGTGATGGTACTGGAGATGGAACTGGTGTTGGAGTAGGTGATGGTACTGGAGATGGAACTGGTGTTGGAGTAGGTGATGGTACTGGAGATGGAACTGGTGTTGGAGTAGGTGATGGTACTGGAGATGGAACTGGTGTTGGAGATGGAACTGGTGTTGGAGATGGAACTGGTGTTGGAGTAGGTGATGGTACTGGAGATGGAACTGGTGTTGGAGATGGAACTGGTGTTGGAGATGGAACTGGTGTTGGAGATGGAACTGGCGTTGGAGATGGAACTGGTGTTGGAGTAGGTGATGGTACTGGAGATGGAACTGGTGTTGGAGATGGAACTGGTGTTGGAGATGGAACTGGTGTTGGAGTAGGTGATGGTACTGGAGATGGAACTGGTGTTGGAGATGGAACTGGAGTTGGAGATGGAACTGGTGTTGGAGTAGGTGATGGTACTGGAGATGGAACTGGTGTTGGAGATGGAACTGGAGTTGGAGATGGAACTGGTGTTGGAGTAGGTGATGGTACTGGAGATGGAACTGGTGTTGGAGATGGGACTGGCGTTGGAGATGGAACTGGTGTTGGAGTAGGTGATGGTACTGGAGATGGAACTGGTGTTGGAGATGGGACTGGCGTTGGAGATGGAACTGGTGTTGGAGATGGTACTGGCGTTGGAGATGGAACTGGTGTTGGAGTAGGTGATGGTACTGGAGATGGAACTGGTGTTGGAGATGGGACTGGCGTTGGAGATGGAACTGGTGTTGGAGTAGGTGATGGTACTGGAGATGGAACTGGTGTTGGAGATGGGACTGGCGTTGGAGATGGAACTGGTGTTGGAGTAGGTGATGGTACCGGAGATGGAACTGGTGTTGGAGATGGAACTGGCGTTGGAGATGGAACTGGTGTTGGAGGAAGTGACGGGGGTGGAGGTGGTACTATTGTTGGAGGAAGTGATAGTGGTGGTGGTGGTACTGTTGTTGGAGGAAGTGGTGGTGGTACTGTTGTTGGAGGAAGTGATGGTGGTACTGTTGGAGGAAGTGATGGTGGTACCGTTGGAGGAAATGATGGTGGTACTGTTGGAGGAAATGATGGTGGTACTGTTGGAGGAAGTGATGGTGGTACTGTTGGAGGAAGTGATGGTGGTACTGTTGGAGGGAGTGATGGTGGTACTGTTGGAGGAAGTGATGGTGGTACTGTTGGAGGAAGTGATGGTGGTACTGTTGGAGGAAATGATGGTGATACTGTTGGAGGAAGTGATGGTACTGTTGGAGGAAGTGACGGTAGTGGTGGTGGTACTATTGTTGGAGGAAGTGACGGGGGTGGAGGTGGTACTATTGTTGGAGGAAGTAACGGAAGTGGTGGTGGTACTATTGTTGGAGGAAGTGACGGGGATGGTGGTGGTACTGTTGGAGGAAGTGACGGTGATACTGTTGGAGGAAGTGATGGTGGTACTGTTGGAGGAAGTGATGGTGGTACTGTTGGAGGAAATGATGGTGGTACTGTTGGAGGAAATGGTGGTACTGTTGGAGGAAGTGATGGTACTGTTGGAGGAAGTGACGGTAGTGGTGGTGGTACTATTGTTGGAGGAAGTGACGGGGGTGGAGGTGGTACTATTGTTGGAGGAAGTAACGGAAGTGGTGGTGGTACTATTGTTGGAGGAAGTGACGGG
>NC_091582.1:15697561-15700061 GCF_042767895.1 Penaeus vannamei | reverse complement strand
ACCAACTAACTAACGAAGAAACGAACTAGCCAACGCTGCCCAAAACATATCCATTTTGGCGGAGGTAATAACGAAACAAAGCACAATAGCATGGCACAAAATAATACAACACAACACGACATAACACAACACTTTACAATACGAGCGAACCTAACAACAACCAAACCACGACAAAACAGAACCCACCAAAAACACAACCCCACCGCCTGCCCCCCCCCCTCCCAATAAAAGAAGACAATCTTACCCAAAACGCAACACCCCCCTCTCCCCACCCACCCTGCCTCCCCCTTCCTCATCCCTCGCCCCTCCCTCCTCCCCCACCACCACACCACCTCCAGAAGACCTCCAGAAGACCTCTAAGACCCCAGAAGACTTCAGGGTACTCCACCCGCCCCTCCCCTCCTCATCCCTCCTCCCCCGCCCACCTCCCTCCTCCCCTCGACCACACCACCTCCAGAAGACCCCCAGAAGACCCCCAGAAGACCTCAGGATACCCACCCGCTTCCCTCCCTCCCTCATCCCTCGCCCTCCTCCCCCTCGACCACACCACCTCCAGAAGACCCCCAGAAGACCTCCAGAAGACACCCAGAAGACCTCCAGAAGACACCCACAAAACCTCTAAGACCCCCAGAAGACCCCCAGCAGACCTCAGGACACCCACCCGCTGCGTGTCAAAGTTCGACTCCAGCTGGATTATGGGGCACTCCCCGCGGATGAGGAAGGCGTCGTCGGAGGCAGCGCTCGCCAAGACGCCCTCGCCGAGCAGTGAAGACGCCAGGATCGCCAGGACCTTCCTGAAAGAGGGATCGGATTGAAGGACGTTGGTTTTAAGGAGGGTGGCTTGAGGAGGAAGTGGGCTAGATTAAGGAGAATGGGTTGAGGAGGGAGGCTTAGTTGAGGAGGGAGGTTGGGTTGAAGAAGGAGGCTGAGGAAGAAGGCTGGATTAAGGAGGCTGAGTTGAGGAAGGAGTTTGGGTTGAAGAAGGAGGCTGGGTTGAGGAAGAGTGAAGTCGGGTTGAACCTTTAATTGGGAAACTTAGATAGTAATGGAAAAATATACCTTCTTCAAATATAATATATATATATATATATATATATATATATATATATATATATATATATATATATATATATATATCTTTCTACACTTCATATATGGCGTTAGATTAACATTTTATTTCGCATATTTGCAATTGCAAGCTGTCACCATTTGGCAACATTACTAGTTCCGAGCTAATACTTTGTGCAATTATACAGTTAAAAAAATAGTAGTGAGTTTGAAATGATTTTATCCTCCATAGGAAGTTTACTGGACTACTATGAATAGAAAAAAAATAAGAAAATTTTTTGCACTGGAAATATTTTTTTTACACAGTAAAGTTTAGAAAAAAAGAAAAATAATTTGTTGCCCTAATCAGTATTTTGAGACGCCTCACAAAGGAAATAAGTATCCTTTTCACTGCCGAAAACTGTTTATAGCACATTACAATGACAAGTGTTTTACAGATTAGCCGTTTAGGTACACATATGTATGGGAAAGTAGGTAAACTGTAAGGGCATATATTTACATGTAAACAAGATTTTTTTTGTGGATTTGGATACCATATAATATATGAAAATTGGAATATGATCAACCATAATGTAGCTAAGTAGCCACTTGGTTAAGCAAAAGGGTGGGGGTGACATTTTGAGTCGTCATATGGATGCACAATACTTTATATCGTTGTCTTGGATAACTAAGGAGTTAAGGTTCATCTTTTCTATCCCTAGTTGCACTGATATATACCCAGTAAAAGTACACACGGTAATTTGGGGAGGGGGGGGGGGATACGTCCGCCAAGCAGACCGCGACGGTATTAGTATCATTGGATTCCTCTCTCTGTTTACAATGCAAACATGTAGGTTTTATTGCGCGAAAACCCCCTCTTTGGCGACAGGCCCCGATAGCAGGGGAAGGGCATGAAAGATTCCGGGGAAATTGCGGGGTGAAATAACACTGATAATACACTAAATGGACACTATACAATTACTAATCAATTAATAAGTCGCTGCAATGTATGTCGCCATCTGTTGCATAAAAATATAGCCTCTTGCCAGGAGTAATACGGTCGAATTTCTGAAAACCACGAGATACGGGTTAAGAACAGGCCATAGCCGCCACGATGGCCGAATGAGGAGAGTGTGCATGCTCAGAGACTAACGTTGTGCGCGAGGTCGCCACCAGCCGCCTTCATCACCTTCAGCATCAGCTGAGCACCTCCTAATCCTCAGCAGCATCGATCAATCAGGTTAGTACCTTCCTTATCCGAAGTTGTAAAGTACAGAGTCCGCTCCTCCGCATCTACGTGTGAGCTCTATCCTGACGCGAATAGTGGATTCTTTCTCGACGGGGTCAGGGGGACGGTAGCCACCAGCAGTGAATAATAATGTGAATTATCATCCATATGTTGCGTGTGTTATGTTATTTATGCCATTTCGCTGAAACCTTTCATGCCCTCCCC
>NC_091582.1:15682561-15685061 GCF_042767895.1 Penaeus vannamei | reverse complement strand
TGTCATTCCACTCGGCCAGGTACGAAAGTTCTGCACAGTCTTCCACTCCACCGCCGTTGTCGGGTTGTCCAGCTCTCCACCTGCCGTAGGACAGTCGTTCGTCTGGAAAGGGTTAATACGAAGGGTCGTTAACGTAGTCGTTAGGAAGGTTGGGTGTTCGTGTGTGGTTGTGGGTTGGGGTTATGTGTGTATGAATGTGTATGATGTGTTTGTGTTGTGTGGGTCACTTTTTTTTCTCTCTCTCTCACGCTTTTGCTCTCTCTCTCTCTCTCTGAACCGTGTATGACTGTTTCTTGTTTTGTGTGTTTGTGTTCTGTGGGTCTCACTCTTATTTTTTTTCTCTCTCTCACGCTTTTGTTCTCTCTCTCTCTCTCTCTCTCTCTCCCACACACACATACACTCATACCTGCATCCGTTCTAGCATCACACACTCACTTGTATCTGTATTCTCCCAAACGCCTTCCGCTGTTGCGTCATCAGCCAGAATCCAGAACGAGCCAGTGTTTACGAGTGAAGCTAGGAATGAATTCTCTCCTGCGTTCTGGAATGGTCGGGAATGGTTGTTCATTTATTGTTATTCTGTTCTCATTTATTGGCTTGTTTAGTCGTTTATCATATTTATTTTTCTTTAGCTAAATTTATTGATTATGTTTATTCATGTTCTTATTTAATTGGTCTGTTTCTGGAATGGATTCTCACGTGTGTTCTGGAATGGTTGGGAATGGTTGTTCATCTGCCATTATTCTACTTATTTAATGGTTTGTTTACTCATTTATTATATGTTTATTATTTAATTCAAGTCTGCGGATACTTGGTTTACCTACCAATGTATGAAGAGGAATAATATGTAGCCTTGAGAAAAGATATAGATGATTTAAATAATGATTAGGTGAGTGAATAGGTAGATAAACAAACAAATGAATAATAGATGAATAAACAAGCATATTAATAAATAAAAAAGCATCTTGAATCAGACACAAAGTCTACCACAAACAAGACACACCTAACAACATAGCATGGTATATACACGTCTAGCTCAGTCTGTCTCTCCCACTATCAATGTCTCTTTCTGTCTCTCTCACTCTGTTTGTCTAGCTCTCTCTCTCTCTCTCTTTCTCTGTCTCTGTCTCTCGCTGTCTGTCTGTCTGCCTGTCTCTCTCTCTTTCTCTCTCTCTCTCTCTCTCTCTCTCTCTCTCTCTCTCTCTCTCTCTCTCTCTCTCTCTCTCTCTCTCTATATATATATATATATATATATATATATATATATATATATATATGACTGTCTCTGTCTAATTCGCACCGATAATGATCATAATCACCCCCCCCCCTCCAACGCGACATACCAGAGGCACTGCCAGAGAGGCATTCATGTTCCAGCACAAGTTCCTGGCATCCCAGTGGGTCCTTGAGGAAGCGAAGTGTCGATAGGCCTTCTCTCCGTAGCGCCTGAAACCTTTGACGTAACCTGCGAACAACATTCTTTACCGTTATGGCTGTTTGTGTTTACTGTTATGGTTATTTGTGTTTACTGTTATGGCTGTTTGTGTTTACTGCTATGGTTGTTTATGTTCGGTAGTATCAATGGTTGTGATGTTTGTGTTTTCGTGTTAGTATCATTGGCTGTGTTTGTGTGTTAAGAGCTGTGATGTTCTTATTTCATTATTTTTTTTTAGAATCTATCTATTTTTTATTTTTTCATTCTATTTTTAAGTACTATTGATTGTGTCTAAGCGCTGCGTGTTATGAATTCCTTTCGTTATGTTATTTTTTGTACATGCTCATATGTATCAGTGTTCGTGTTTTTTTAGTGTGTTATTTCTTTCCATAATTATAGTTCTTTCGTTATTTTATGTTTTGTATATACTCATATGTATCAGTGTTCGTATTTATTTAGTGTGTTATTTCTTTCCATAATTAGAGTTCTTTGTCTTATCTCGTTATTATTAAACGATTGTGTTCTTCAATTGTTATGGTCTAGTTATTACTTTTTTTTATACTATTCAACATTTTTCTCGCGTTTTCTTATTAGTATTGACTGATGACTCGCTGTGTGTGATCATATACTGTACCATCATCACTGTGAGTGGGTGTTGATGACTAATGATTCACAGTACGTTGTATTTTGTACTAGGATAATCATGAATGCTATTGGTATGATTCATGTTATTTTGTAATGCTATCGATGTGATTATTATTATTACTGCAGTCGGTTTTATTAATCTAATTTACACTAATATTAATATTTGCAGTGATGATAATGCCATTACTGTACATTATCATTCATATATATCATCATCAGACACTTATTTATTCGTCTCCTGACCCAAAAAGAAAGAAAGAAAGATAAAAAACAGTGAACCGTAATTTTGACATATCTTCGCGAGTGTGATTCTCAACGGAATTTCAGTCATCATACATCAAAAAGGATTTATTACCTCTCCAATGTCCCAATTTTGGATTCTAAATGATGATTCGCATTAAAGGGAATTCGAAAGCCAAG
>NC_091582.1:15667561-15670061 GCF_042767895.1 Penaeus vannamei | reverse complement strand
TGCTCTGTCCCCTCAGTCCCTCCAGCACCTGGTCTCTGCTCTGTCCCCTCAGTCCCTGCAGCACCTGGTCTCTGCTCTGTCCCCTCAGTCCCTCCAGCACCTGGTCTCTGCTCTGTCCCCTCAGTCCCTCCAGCACCTGGTCTCTGCTCTGTCCCCTCAGTCCCTCCAGCACCTGGTCTCTGCTCTGTCCCCTCAGTCCCTCCAGCACCTGGTCTCTGCTCTGTCCCCTCAGTCCCTCCAGCACCTGGTCTCTGCTCTGTCCCCTCAGTCCCTCCAGCACCTGGCCTCTGCTCTGTCCCCTCAGTCCCTCCAGCACCTGGTCTCTGCTCTGTCCCCTCAGTCCCTGCAGCACCTGGTCTCTGCTCTGTCCCCTCAGTCCCTCCAGCACCTGGTCTCTGCTCTGTCCCCTCAGTCCCTCCAGCACCTGGTCTCTGCTCTGTCCCCTCAGTCCCTCCAGCACCTGGTCTCTGCTCTGTCCCCTCAGTCCCTCCAGCACCTGGTCTCTGCTCTGTCCCCTCAGTCCCTCCAGCACCTGGTCTCTGCTCTGTCCCCTCAGTCCCTCCAGCACCTGGTCTCTGCTCTGTCCCCTCAGTCCCTCCAGCACCTGGCCTCTGCTCTGTCCCCTCAGTCCCTCCAGCACCTGGTCTCTGCTCTGTCCCCTCAGTCCCTCCAGCACCTGTTCTCTGCTCTGTCCCCTCAGTCCCTCCAGCACCTGGTCTCTGCTCTGTCCCCTCAGTCCCTCCAGCACCTGGTCTCTGCTCTGTCCCCTCAGTCCCTGCAGCACCTGTTCTCTGCTCTGTCCCCTCAGTCCCTCCAGCACCTGGTCTCTGCTCTGTCCCCTCAGTCCCTCCAGCACCTGGCCTCTGCTCTGTCCCCTCAGTCCCTCCAGCACCTGGCCTCTGCTCTGTCCCCTCAGTCCCTCCAGCACATGGTCTCTGCTCTGTCCCCTCAGTCCCTCCAGCACCTGGTCTCTGCTCTGTCCCCTCAGTCCCTCCAGCACCTGGTCTCTGCTCTGTCCCCTCAGTCCCTCCAGCACCTGTTCTCTGCTCTGTCCCCTCAGTCCCTCCAGCACCTGGTCTCTGCTCTGTCCCCTCAGTCCCTCCAGCACCTGGCCTCTGCTCTGTCCCCTCAGTCCCTCCAGCACCTGGTCTCTGCTCTGTCCCCTCAGTCCCTCCAGCACCTGGTCTCTGCTCTGTCCCCTCAGTCCCTCCAGCACCTGGTCTCTGCTCTGTCCCCTCAGTCCCTCCAGCACCTGGTCTCTGCTCTGTCCCCTCAGTCCCTCCAGCACCTGGTCTCTGCTCTGTCCCCTCAGTCCCTCCAGCACCTGGTCTCTGCTCTGTCCCCTCAGTCCCTCCAGCACCTGGCCTCTGCTCTGTCCCCTCAGTCCCTCCAGCACCTGGTCTCTGCTCTGTCCCCTCAGTCCCTCCAGCACCTGGTCTCTGCTCTGTCCCCTCAGTCCCTCCAGCACCTGGTCTCTGCTCTGTCCCCTCAGTCCCTCCAGCACCTGGTCTCTGCTCTGTCCCCTCAGTCCCTCCAGCACCTGGTCTCTGCTCTGTCCCCTCAGTCCCTCCAGCACCTGGCCTCTGCTCTGTCCCCTCAGTCCCTCCAGCACCTGGTCTCTGCTCTGTCCCCTCAGTCCCTGCAGCACCTGGTCTCTGCTCTGTCCCCTCAGTCCCTCCAGCACCTGGTCTCTGCTCTGTCCCCTCAGTCCCTCCAGCACCTGGTCTCTGCTCTGTCCCCTCAGTCCCTCCAGCACCTGGTCTCTGCTCTGTCCCCTCAGTCCCTCCAGCACCTGGTCTCTGCTCTGTCCCCTCAGTCCCTCCAGCACCTGGTCTCTGCTCTGTCCCCTCAGTCCCTCCAGCACCTGGTCTCTGCTCTGTCCCCTCAGTCCCTGCAGCACCTGGTCTCTGCTCTGTCCCCTCAGTCCCTCCAGCACCTGGTCTCTGCTCTGTCCCCTCAGTCCCTCCAGCACCTGGTCTCTGCTCTGTCCCCTCAGTCCCTCCAGCACCTGGTCTCTGCTCTGTCCCCTCAGTCCCTCCAGCACCTGGCCTCTGCTCTGTCCCCTCAGTCCCTCCAGCACCTGGTCTCTGCTCTGTCCCCTCAGTCCCTGCAGCACCTGGTCTCTGCTCTGTCCCCTCAGTCCCTGCAGCACCTGGTCTCTGCTCTGTCCCCTCAGTCCCTGCAGCACCTGGTCTCTGCTCTGTCCCCTCAGTCCCTGCAGCACCTGGTCTCTGCTCTGTCCCCTCAGTCCCTGCAGCACCTGGTCTCTGCTCTGTCCCCTCAGTCCCTGCAACACCTGGTCTCTGCTCTGTCCCCTCAGTCCCTGCAGCACCTGGTCTCTGCTCTGTCCCCTCAGTCCCTCCAGCACCTGGTCTCTGCTCTGTCCCCTCAGTCCCTCCAGCACCTGGTCTCTGCTCTGTCCCCTCAGTCCCTGCAGCACCTGGTCTCTGCTCTGTCCCCTCAGTCCCTCCAGCACCTGGTCTCTGCTCTGTCCCCTCAG
>NC_091582.1:15660061-15662561 GCF_042767895.1 Penaeus vannamei | reverse complement strand
CTCCTCCATGCTTTCTGTGCATCTTCTACCGCCTGCGGCCTCATCCTCTGTCCAGGAAAGAACAGCATCTTCTCCCTCCGCAGCCTCAGAGCTCGGTCGGAGTTTTGCTTTAGTGGGCGTGCCATCCCTCACTGCACGAACTGCCTGTCCTTCGCGCACCAGGCCGAACCAGCTCTGCCACGCCTGTAAGAGGTAATGCACCTCCTATATGGATACTGGTGGGCATAAGTGATACACTTTAATGGCTGACTCTATTTCTAAGAGTTAACACACGAGTGGAAATAGAAAACGATACGAGACGTGGTCAGTGCTTGGTGGAACCCCGGCCAGCCGCCGTGGCGACGCAGGGCACGGTCAGCGGGAATGATGGTCGCTCTCGTAGAATGGGCGAGTCACAGCGAGCGGCCCGCCCTAGAGAGGCAGGGGCACGGTCTGCGGAATGAGAGAAGGAGACTTGGGTCAACCTCCACTGACCTGTTATAGGGGCGGTCACAACTCAGGCTGGCTTGGGTTCTATTTGGGTGCAGGCGGACAACTTATGTCATGGGGTCGCACAAGCGTGGACACACCACGTGGTATGCTGTAACGGCCGAAAGGCACCGGTTCGCCCCATCGTCAAAGACCCTCCTTGGTCGTCGAGGGCGCCGCTTCTTCCCTCTCAAGTGGCTTGTCAACAGTGCTTCAGTTGATTCAATCCCGGTGACGGGACCCCTTTATATGTTGTATGTATGAGTTGTTGACAACCTGTTTTTTGTCCTTAGTCAGCTTGGCAAATTAGAAAGACCTTTCTTTACCGGAGTAGCAAGCATGCAGACTGAGCTCAACTTGTCCCCACGTTGACAGACTTTGTGCAAATGTTACGCGTCCCTCTGCCAAGAGCCTTCAGTCCCCTTCTTGCACCGCACTTATCTGCTCTCGTCGGAACGTCCCTCGACCCTCAGTCACCCATCCCCTTCGACCAGGATGCAGCGACCTTAGTAGGGTTTGACAAGCTTCGTGGCCTTCAACGTCCCAGCACCAGCTGTTGTCCCTGACTTGTCCCACTGATTGGTCCCCCTGGCGAGTTCCCCTGGCTTGTCTCCCTGACTTGTCCCCCTGGCGAGTTCCCCATCCGGCTGTCACATTCACGCCCACCTCCAGAGACCTTCTCCTCCCACGGAAACTCTCATCAGCGGAGACCGCCGCCGCTGCGTCCACGCCAGGTCCCGCCGCAAGCCATCGTCCGCGTTGACGGCTCGGTGCAGGCAGACGGGAGTGCAGCGTGTGGGTTGGTCTCAGGATCTGCTTCAGATCTGCTTAAAAATGCTTAGCACTTCCCCACAAAGCACCATATTATGCAAAACGCCGTTATTCAAATATAAAAAACGTGTTATCAGCTGTCTTCAAGATTATGAGGGCCAGGTATTTACCATCGAAAAATTGAAGAAAAGTGGACATGGTATTATGAAAGTACTGTACCTACATGTGATGCTGGCAAACCATATAGTCTATAATGGACTACCTCGGAGACAGCAGGTTACGCTAACCAGGCTACGCATAGGATTACAGTACACTATATATTATGTACAGGATGCAGTTCTGGAAACAAAGCCAGTTACGCATCACCATTGCAAACTGTGCAAGGCGCCTGTCACATAATCTCACACATTACTCGCTTTGTTGCTCAAAAACTGCATCCTATCGATCAACGAGCATCGTCCAGAGACCAGGGCCCCGATTCTCAAAAGAGCCTTAAGTCAGGGCGCGCTGGAGGCCTTAACCGTCCTTCCGTATATCCCTTCTGCACGAGCGGAGAGACCTGATTCCGGCCGCCGTGAAGCGCTGAGGGCTGCTCCCTTGCCTCAGCCAAGGGCGCCTCCACTCGCACCAGTGTGGCGGGTCCCTTGCTCTGTGCTCGTGTATGTAGGATCGCTCGGCCGGAAGTTAAGGCGCCGTAAGGAGACACGGCGCCTGAGAATCTGGCGCCAGTACTTATTGATTATCATTTTATCATAAACACTGGTCTTGTCTTTAATAAGACGTATATAAACATATATATATATATATATATATATATATATATATATACATATACATATACATATATATATATATACATATACATATACATATATATATATATATATATATATATATATATATATATATATATATATATATATATATATATATATATATATATACATACATACATACATATATAATATATATATATATATATATATATATATATATATATATATATATATATATATATGTATATATATATACATCTATATATATATATATATATATATATATATATATATATATATATATATATATATATATATATATATATATATACACGTGCATATATAAACATTTATATATATATATATATATATATATATATATATATATATATATATATATATATATATATATATTTATATATATATTATATATATGTATATATATATATATATATATATATATATATATATTTATATTTATTTAT
>NC_091582.1:15645061-15650061 GCF_042767895.1 Penaeus vannamei | reverse complement strand
GTAAGCTGATGATCAGACAGACAGGTATCCAATTTACGGACGTGTCGAAAAGCTGCCTATAGTTGACTCACCTTTCAGTGTCCCTTCAGCAGCATAATCATCACTCGAGTTCTGTGTTCTCTCCCTTCGTACAGAATTCTGGAGAAAACGCATTTCTCGCCTCATTTAAGAGAACAAAGTGGCTGGCAATGAAGAAAACGGATGGGATTTTCGTGAATGCTGTTACAGGTGAGCAGATGTCCCGCGTGCATTTGCGAAAATAAAGCTCTAAGTTCTTATCTTAAAAAGAAATTACAATACCCCATTCCTTTGAACTCACTTGCAACAGTTAAAAAAAATGTTTAGAAACATTTGATTCTCCTTGACTTTTAAAAACATCACAGATTTGAGGAAGTTTGTAACAATTCTGCAATGTCGAATGAAATATTTACTCTTAAAGATCCCATGAGCAATGTACAACAAAACGCATTCACACGCAGAGTGAGAAGCAGGTAGATATAATAATCATGATATCGAGAGCCTCACGTGCTATTAGGAACCGGCGTCTCAGTCCATTTACGAATGCTTATTGTGAAGAAACTTTTTCGTTTTCTTTTTTGAATTGTCGAAACCGCGACTCCAACTCTCCGCAATTCACAGGCGATCCGGTCGTTTACACCAACTGGAAAGACGGCGAACCTTCCAGTGATAACCTGACCTGCGTCTACATGGACTTGCAAGGCTTCTGGGTTGGCGCAGACTGCTCAGATGATTTTTCTTTCACCTGCAGTAAGGAAATATCGACCTGCTGGGGAGGTTTTATGGACATGAGGTGCTTCGCTTTTGCCTGAGGAGCCATTCTCTTGTGTGTTTCTCTCTTCTGTCTTTCCTCTCTCTCTCCTCATGGCGCCATTTCCATTTCCTCTCAGCCATCCCTATTGCTACTTCTTACCTGTTATGCTGGTGCATCTGCGTCCACTCTACCTCCCGCGAGATCTTCAGCTCCTCCTCCATGCTTTCTGTGCATCTTCTACCGCCTGCGGCCTCATCCTCTGTCCAGGAAAGAACAGCATCTTCTCCCTCCGCAGCCTCAGAGCTCGGTCGGAGTTTTGCTTTAGTGGGCGTGTCATCCCTCACTACACGAACAGCCCGTCCTTCGGCGCACCAGGCCGAACCAGCTCTGCCACGCCCGCAAGGTACTGGTTCGCCCCATCGTCAGAGACCTTCCTTGGCCGTCTAGGGCGCCGATTCTTCCCTGCGAAGCGGACTTTCGACAGGACTGGTACTTGTCTCTCTCTCTCTCTCTCTCTCTCTCTCTCTCTCTCTCTCTCTCTCTCTCTCTCTCTCTCTCTCTCTCTCTCTCTCTCTCTCTCTCTCTCTCTCTCTCTCTCTCTCTCTCTCTCTCTCTCTCTCTCTCTCTCTCCCTCCCTCCCTCCCTCTCTCTCTCTCTCTCTCTCTCTCTCTCTCTCTCTCTCTCTCTCTCTCTCTCTCTCTCTCTCTCTCTCTCTCTCTCTCTCTCTCTCTCTCTCTCTCTCTCTCCCTCCCTCCCTCCCTCTCTCTCTCTCTCGCTCTCAGTACCCTTCATCAAATTTCTAGCCTATCAGAGCAGGGTATACTAGTGTAACTACACTGGATACTTTCTCATATAGGAATATCAACCTGTGACAAGGTAGATCAGTTAGCAAATCTAGCACTTTCCCACGCTGTCATTAAAAAAAAAAAAGTTATCAGTTGCCATCGAAATTATGAAGGCCAGGTATAGACCGAAAAACTGAAGAAAAGTGGACGTAGTATTATGAAAGTATTGTGGGGACATATGACAAACCATATAAAATCTGTAATGGAATGTCTCGAAGACAGCAGGCTACGCTAACCAGGCTACGCACTATACATTATCTACAGGATGCAGTTTTGGAAGCAAAGCCAGTTACGCATCACCATTGCAAACTGTGCAAGGCGCCCGAGTTACATAATCTTACACATTACTTGCCTGATTCCTCAAAAACCGCGCCCTATCGATCAAATAGCACTGTCCAGAAAACAGCACTTATTGATTGTATCAATTTTATCGTTGACTATGGCCTTGTCTTCGATATGACCAACCAGATGATATGTGAATGATATAAGTATAATGACATGGCATGTACACTTATCTAAATAAATTGGATCAGATCAAATAAATTTCTTCTCTCTCAACTCATCAGACTTCATGTATGTGTGTGATTACACACACACACACACACACACACACACACACACACACACACACACATATATATATATATATATATATATATATATATATATATATATATATATATATTTATAGATATATGTATATTTATATGTGCATATATATATATTAATATATATATATACACACACACACACACACACACATATATATATATATATATATATATATATATATATATATATATTTATATATATATATATATATATATATATATATATATATATATATATATATATATATATATATATATATATATATATATATATATACACATACACACACACACACATATATATATTCATGATATACATACATACATACATATATATGTATATATATGTATATATATATATATATATATATATATATATGTATATACATATATATATATATATATATATATATATATATATATATATATATATGTATGTATGTATATGTATATTATGAATATACATTTAATCTGAGATTGCATTCAATTGTGACTGCTCGTAGAGTGCATAAAAAAATTGACAAAGTAGTGCGTTGCGTGAGATCTTTCAGTTTTATGAATTTAATAATTTCACTGTGAAATTTTACTTCATTTCTTATGCTCTTACAGGGTGCAAATTTACACATTCGCACACACACGATCACACAAACAATCTACGTTCGCGACGAAATATTTTCTTGAAAGGAACAAAAGGTAAATGAGGAGGCAAACTTTGTTACACGAACTGTCACTCTTCATCTTTGTTTGTTATTATTACTTCGTCATAAATCATCTTCATATTCATTATTCTATTTATTATATCTATTATGAATATTATCATACATTTGATTAGCATTTTATTATATTTCGTTATCAGCATGGTCGTTATCATTACTATTATTATTATTATTATCGATATTGTCATCCTCATCATCATCATTTTTATTGTTCTTGTTGTTTTTGTTATTATTGTTATATTATTATTATTATTATCATTATTATCATTATTAGAATTATAATTACCATCATTATCATTACCATTACGTTCATTATCATCCTCATTAGCATCGCCATCACTGCCCTCACGCGGCTGGGACCTTCGTGCACTTCCTCCACCTTGCAACCTGACTGCAACTCGGGTCTTGCAGAGCAGGACCCGACCGGGAGGGCTGGCGGTCGACGTGGCAGCGAGGAGTGCCACCCCGGCGCCTCCCTCTCGCCACGCCTCTCAAGCCTTTACTTTGTCTCTAATTGTAATTACTTGTCTACTTAATCTCCGTAATTAATGTTTTTTATTATTTAAATTTCATTATTATTATTATTATTATTATTATTATTATTATTATTATTATCATTATTATTGTTATTATTATTATTATTAGATCATTCATAATCTGTTTATCGATTTTCGCATGTAGCCATTATTCTTGTCTGAATGGCCCTACTTCTTTGGGAATGTTAAAAAAAGGAAAGAAAGAATAAACTGAAATAAAAGAAAAAAATCAAAGGACCGAATTCCTTGGCTAATATTCTCAAGATTTACAAGATGACCATCAATATCAATCTTATCATTATCACTGTTATTATTGGTCTTATTACTATCACTATTATCACTGTTCCTATTATCATTATTATCATCACATCATTATTGTTGTTATTATCATCATTGCTGCTATCACCATCGCCATCATTAATATCATTTCCATTATATACTCTGTCGGAACGAGGAGAAGGAAAATCTCGGAGAATTCCTGAGACTGCAGGCACAGAAAGAGCAACTTTGTTTCCAGATTAGGAAAACATTCCCACCCAATGCAGTCTTTCAATGGACTAAGAGAAGCTTTTAAAAACCACTCTGTCTGCTTTCAAATTCAAAGTACAAACTTTCCGATGCTTTAGACAACGGAGAACTGCAAAGCCACGTGGAACTTTGTTAAAGTTCTCGCTGGCAACATCCTGAAACAGCTACCTCATCCCCAGTCACTCACGAGGATGAACTGTAAGAGAAAACCCGAAAAAAATAAATTGCTGTTACGTATACTTTTTGTTTGTCACCTTCAGTTTGCCTATACACTTTAAAGGTTATTCTGAAGGCAGTTCTATACCCTGTTTGTACTGACATATATATCTTCATTTTATAATGTCACCTGTTTATTGTTTCCACTATTACCGCAAATTATACGAATACGATGGTAGAGCCATGATTTTGGCTTTGATTTTTAATTATTCAATCAAGGATTTCCTGTATATCATGTACGATTTAATAGAAAATCTAAAAGGAAATAATGAATTTGCATCTATACCTGAAGTATAGATGTTGTAATGCCTGATAAATGAGTCACAGACATCTTAATCCGAATTCAGGCCTTTATGATAACATTCACATATGTGGTAATGGTGGTAACTATGCCAAATGTTTCTTCTTTTTCTTCGTTTATTTTTTTATTATTTTTTTTTAAATTTTCGGTAAACATTTCGTTATCAATATTAGTCTGAAAACCATTGTGGATAATTACGTTATTATTACACCAGCTCCTTCATGTAAAACAGCAAAGTTACTGATGATCCTACTAATCTGTCCTGCGTCTTTGGTCTAAAGTGGATTTGGTTCGTGTAACAAGTTCAACGCGGTATGAACTTTATTGACCGTACAGAAGACGCCTATAGTTCTCCTTGAGGACCAGTTGCAGCCTCGACCTCGGAGAGAAGGCGATATGGCTTCTCATTTTAATTTTCTATGAGGCACGCACTTCAGTTCCATGCCTTTCATGAGTTGATAATCATCAGGGAATT
>NC_091582.1:15607561-15617561 GCF_042767895.1 Penaeus vannamei | reverse complement strand
GTATATATATATATATATATATATATATATATATATATATATATATATACATGTATGTATATATATATATATATATATATATATATATATATATATATATATATATATATATATATATATATATATATATATATATATACATGTATGTATATATATATGCGTATATATATATATATATATATATATATATATATATATATATATATATATATATATATATATATATATATATATGTGTGTGTGTGTGTGTGTGTGTGTGTGTGTGTGTGTGTGTGTGCATATGTATATATATATATGTATTATATATAATATATATATATATATATATATATATATATATATATATATATATATATATGTATGTATGTATGTATGTATATATATATATACATATACATATAAACATGTGTACATACAGCTATCCAAGAGTCCAAACAACAGGCGTCCCCACCCACTGCCGGCGGAGGCGACGCGGGCGAGGAAGGAAGCGCCGCCTGAGCCTCTTGGCCTCCCCGATGAGTCGAGAGTCACTCGCCCGGAACAACGACGCGAAAGAGAAGTCGTAATGGAAAGGATAATTGCGTTGACGATTAGGATGATGGCAGAAATGATAAGGATGATGATAATAAGAAAGCTTTTTTCTTTATCTATTTATTTTTTTTACATTCTCAAAGAAGTATGGACATTTAAAACAGCAGTAATGATTATAATCAGATAATCATGATTACATAACCATAAGTGATCTATGAAAAAAGAACAAAGTATGATTTACGGAGATTAATGAGAGTGACAAGTAATTACAATTAGAGACAAAGTAAAGGCTTGAGAGGCGTGGCCAGCCAGACCGCCAGCCCTCCCGGTCGGGTCCTGCTCTGCAAGACCCGAGTTGCAGACAGGTTGCAAGGTGGAGGAAGTGCACGAAGGTCCCAGCCGCGTGAGGGCAGTGATGGCGATGCTAATGAGGATGATAATGAACGTAATGGTAATGATAATAATAATAATGATAATAATAGTAATAATAATAACATAACAACAATGATAATGTACACAATTAGAATGATAGTGATATTAACAATAATAATGAATATTGTAGATATTATGATGGTAATGATAAAAGTAATAACATTAACAGTAAGAACAATAATCAAAATAACAATGATAATAATCTAATATTAATAATAATAATGATAATGATAACAATGATAATTGTTATGATAATGATAGTGATAATAACAATAATAATTATGATAATTAGCGAACGTACACTGTGTGATTGTGTGTGTGAGATTATGTGTGTAAATTTGTATCCGGCAAGAGTATAAGAAATAAAATAAAATTCTAGTCACATGCAATTTTCAATAAAAGTTGGCAATGAAATTAAAAGATTTAGGAAACTGAACACACAGACCTCACACAACGCACTACTTTGTCAAATTTCTTATGCACTCTACTAGTCTCAATTTAAAGCAATATCAAATCAAAAGTATATTCATAATATACATACACGCATACATACACACATACATATATATACACACACACACACACACATGAAGTCTGATGGTTAGAGATAGAAGTTGAGGAGAGAAAAGAGAGAGTGAGAGAGGAGACAAAAAGAGAAAAAGAAAGACAGCTAGATAGTTAGATGGAAAGAGAGAAGAAACAGAGAGAGAGAGAGAGAGAAAGAAAGAGAAAGAGCGAGAGAGAGAGAGAGAGAGAGAGAGAGATAGAAGGGAGAGAGAGAGAGAGAGACTGATTTGATTTGATAAAATTTATTTACGGAATAGTGTACATGCCCTGTAAAAAGCAAGGATAAGAAGCTATTGCATTTATCCAAACTGGCGGTGCTTATATCCATGGAAAGGGCTGCTAATCAAACATAGGTTCTACATGCCTGAAGGGCTGTGTCATGATGCCTATATAATTCACATATTATCTAGTCACAAACAAAGAAAAATAATATATAAATAAATAAATATAAATATATATATATATACATATATATATATATATATATATATATATATATATATATATATATACATATATATATAATATATATATAAATATAAATATATATATATAAATATATATATATATATATATATATATATATATATATATATATATATATATATATATATATATATATATATATATAAATGTTTATATATGCACGTGTACATATATATATATATATATATATATATATATATATATATATATATATATATATATATATATATATATGTATATATATACATATATATATATATATATATATATATATATATATATATATTATATATGTATGTATGTATATATATATATATATATATATATATATATGTATATATATATATATATATATATATATATATATATATATATATATATATGTTTATATACGTCTTATTAAAGACAAGACCAGTGTCTATGATAAAATGATAATCAGTAAGTACTGGCGCCAGATTCTCAGGCGCCGTGTCTCCTTACGGCGCCTTAACTTCCGGCCGAGCGATCCTACATACACGAGCACAGAGCAAGGGACCCGCCATACTGGTGCGAGTGGAGGCGCCTTTGGCTGAGGCAAGGGAGCAGCCCTCAGCGCTTCACGGCGGCCGGAATCAGTTCTCTTCGCTCGTGCAGAAGGGATATACGGAAGGACGGTTAAGGCCTCCAGCGCGCCCTGACTTAAGGCTCTTTTGAGAATCGGGGCCCTGGTCTCTGGACGATGCTCGTTGATGGATAGGATGCAGTTTTTGAGCAACAAAGCGAGTAATGTGTGAGATTATGTGACAGGCGCCTTGCACAGTTTGCAATGGTGATGCGTAACTGGCTTTGTTTCCAGAACTGCATCCTGTACATAATATATAGTGTACTGTAATCCTATGCGTAGCCTGGTTAGCGTAACCTGCTGTCTCCGAGGTAGTCCATTATAGACTATATGGTTTGCCAGCATCACAAGTAGGTACAGTACTTTCATAATACCATGTCCACTTTTCTTCAATTTTTCGATGGTAAATACCTGGCCCTCATAATCTTGAAGACAGCTGATAACACGTTTTTTATATTTGAATGACGGCGTTTTGCATAATATGGTGCATTGTGGGGAAGTGCTAAGCATTTTTAAGCAGATCTGAAGCAGATCCTGAGACCAACCCACACGCTGCACTCCCGTCTGCCTGCACCGAGCCGTCAACGCGGACGATGGCTTGCGGCGGGACCTGGCGTGGACGCAGCGGCGGCGGTCTCCGCTGATGAGAGTTTCCGTGGGAGGAGAAGGTCTCTGGAGGTGGGCGTGAATGTGACAGCCGGATGGGGAACTCGCCAGGGGGACAAGTCAGGGAGACAAGCCAGGGGAACTCGCCAGGGGGACAAGTCAGGGAGACAAGCCAGGGGAACTCGCCAGTGGGACAAGTCAGGGAGACAAGCCAGGGGAACTCGCCAGGGGGACAAGTCAGGGAGATAAGCCAGGGGGACAAGTCAGGGAGACAAGCCAGGGGAACTCGCCAGGGGGACCAATCAGTGGGACAAGTCAGGGACAACAGCTGGTGCTGGGACGTTGAAGGCCACGAAGCTTGTCAAACCGTACTAAGGTCGTTGCATCCTGGTCGAAGGGGATGGGTGACTGAGGGTCGAGGGACGTTCCGACGAGAGCAGATAAGTGCGGTGCAAGAAGGGGACTGAAGGCTCTTGGCAGAGGGACGCGTAACATTTGCACAAGTTCTGTCAACGTGGGCTCAGTCTGCATGCTTGCTACTCCGGTAAAGAACGGGCTTTCTAATTTGCCAAGCTGACTAAGGACAAAAAACAGGTTGTCAACAACTCATACATACAACATATAAAGGGGTCCCGCCACCGGATTGAATCACCTGAAGCACTGTTGACAAGCCACTTGAGAGGGAAGAAGCGGCGCCCTCGACGACCAAGGAGGGTCTTTGACGATGGGGCGAACCGGTGCCTTTCGGCCGTTACAGCATACCACGTGGTGTGTCCACGCTTGTGCGACCCCATGACATAAGTTGTCCGCCCGCACCTGAATAGAACCCAAGCCAGCCTGAGTTGTGACCGCCCCTATAACAGGTCAGTGGAGGTTGACCCGTCTCCTTCTCTCATTCCGCAGACCGTGCCCCTGCCTCTCGAGGGGGGGCCGCTCGCTGTGACTCGCCCATTCTACGAGAGCGACCATCATTCCCGCTGACCGTGCCCTGCGTCGCCACGGCGGCTGGCCGGGGTTCCACCAAGCACTGACCACGTCTCGTATCGTTTTCTATTTCCACTCGTGTGTTAACTCTTAGAAATAGAGTCAGCCATTAAAGTGTATCACTTATGCCCACTAGTATCCATATAGGAGGTGCATTGCCTCTTACAGGCGTGGCAGAGCTGGTTCGGCCTGGTGCGCGAAGGACAGGCAGTTCGTGCAGTGAGGGATGACACGCCCACTAAAGCAAAACTCCGACCGAGCTCTGAGGCTGCGGAGGGAGAAGATGCTGTTCTTTCCTGGACAGAGGATGAGGCCGTAGGCGGTAGAAGATGCACAGAAAGCATGGAGGAGGAACTGAAGATGTTGCAGGAGGTAGAGTGGAAAACAGGAGGAAGAGAGAGAAACACGCAAGAGAATGGCTCCTCAGTTAGCAGCGAAGCACCTTGCGTCCGCATAACCTCTCCTGCAGGTCGATATCTTCCTGCGGCAGAAGAAAGTCGTGCCAAACTCGCAGTCTCTGCTAAGCCAGAAGCCTTGTCCGTCCATGTAGGCGCAGGTCAGATTACCACTCTGAGGTTCGCCGTCCTTCCAGTTGGTGGAAACGAGAGGGTCGTCTGCGAATTGCGGAGAGTTAGATTCGCGGTTTCGACAACTTTAAAAAAGGGGAGAATAAAACATTTCCAAAAGGTCTTCTTCAGGCTTATTTCAATATATGCCTCAATATACAATAAAGGTTAATAACTGGATTGAGGCGACGATTCCCATTAGTAGGGATATTAGTATCAGGAATAATATAGCTATCTGTCTGTCTAAACACTCTATGTGTGAGAATGCGTTTTGTTGTATGTTGCTCATAGGATCTTTTAGTAAATATTTCATTCTGCATTACAGAATATTGAGACTGAAAGCCTTCCTTTGCAAGGGAATTGTTACAAAGGGTCAAGGGAAATTAAATGTTTCCAAACATTACTGCTTATGCAACTGATAAGGATTTATTTTTGTGTGTGTGTGTGTGTGTGTATGATTACTGCCAAGGCAGTAATCCTCCGCGGCGCACCGGATGGCGCACGGCATCTGTGCGTGCGGGAGAATCACTCGCTTTTCGTACTCCGGAAGTAGGCTTCTATATATATATATATATATATATATATATATATATATATATATATATATATATATATATATATATATACTGTATATATATGCATATATATATACGTATGCATGAATAAACGCTTACACATAAACACGAAATATATATATGTATATATATATACATACACATATATCCATATATATATATATATATATATATATATATATATATATATATATATATATATATATATATAATGTATGTATATATGTATATATATATATATATATATATATATATATATATATATATATATATATATATATATATATATAATGTATGTATATATGTATATATATGTATATGTATATGTATATATATATATATATATATATATATATATATATATATACATACACATATATATATATATATATATATATATATATATATATATATATATATATATATATATATATATATATATATATATATATATATATATATAATGTAAAATAGGTTGCAAACCACGAGGATGAGATTGCAGGGGTAAAAGGATAGAAACCTTTGGTTTTGGTTGTTTGCTTTTATATTTTTTTTGTAAATTGCATGTACTATCATGTATTATCATTTGTTTATGCATTTGTTCCTTTCTTTTGGTTTTCTTACTAGTTGTCAAGTTCTTTTTGTTTGTTTATTTTCTTGCTTGTTTTCTATTTTGTTCATCTATTTGATTTGTCTTACTTATTCTTATATAATTTATATACCATTGTTATTATTGCTATATGTAACTTCTTTGTTTATTATATATCTATCAATTATTTATTATATACTTTTAAACTATCGTTTTGATATATTTTTTATTTACTGTTTTATTTATTTTTTGTATATTGCAAATTCATTTATCATTTATCATCTATCACTATTATTTGACTAACGTACATCATTCATCCCTTTGTCTCTTGTACGAATATCATTAATCATGAGTCACATCAAGGTGGCGAGGGGAGAGACCAGGTGCTGCAGGGACTGAGGGGACAGAGCAGAGACCAGGTGCTGCAGGGACTGAGGGGACAGAGCAGAGACCAGGTGCTGCAGGGACTGAGGGGACAGAGCAGAGACCAGGTGCTGGAGGGACTGAGGGGACAGAGCAGAGACCAGGTGCTGCAGGGACTGAGGGGACAGAGCAGAGACCAGGTGCTGCAGGGACTGAGGGGACAGAGCAGAGACCAGGTGCTGGAGGGACTGAGGGGACAGAGCAGAGACCAGGTGCTGGAGGGACTGAGGGGACAGAGCAGAGACCAGGTGCTGCAGGGACTGAGGGGACAGAGCAGAGACCAGGTGCTGGAGGGACTGAGGGGACAGAGCAGAGACCAGGTGCTGGAGGGACTGAGGGGACAGAGCAGAGGCCAGGTGCTGGAGGGACTGAGGGGACAGAGCAGAGACCAGGTGCTGGAGGGACTGAGGGGACAGAGCAGAGACCAGGTGCTGCAGGGACTGAGGGGACAGAGCAGAGACCAGGTGCTGGAGGGACTGAGGGGACAGAGCAGAGACCAGGTGCTGGAGGGACTGAGGGGACAGAGCAGAGACCAGGTGCTGGAGGGACTGAGGGGACAGAGCAGAGACCAGGTGCTGCAGGGACTGAGGGGACAGAGCAGAGACCAGGTGCTGGAGGGACTGAGGGGACAGAGCAGAGACCAGGTGCTGGAGGGACTGAGGGGACAGAGCAGAGACCAGGTGCTGCAGGGACTGAGGGGACAGAGTAGAGACCAGGTGCTGGAGGGACTGAGGGGACAGAGCAGAGACCAGGTGCTGGAGGGACTGAGGGGACAGAGCAGAGACCAGGTGCTGCAGGGACTGAGGGGACAGAGCAGAGACCAGGTGCTGCAGGGACTGAGGGGACAGAGCAGAGACCAGGTGCTGGAGGGACTGAGGGGACAGAGCAGAGGCCAGGTGCTGGAGGGACTGAGGGGACAGAGCAGAGACCAGGTGCTGGAGGGACTGAGGGGACAGAGCAGAGACCAGGTGCTGGAGGGACTGAGGGGACAGAGCAGAGACCAGGTGCTGGAGGGACTGAGGGGACAGAGCAGAGACCAGGTGCTGGAGGGACTGAGGGGACAGAGCAGAGACCAGGTGCTGGAGGGACTGAGGGGACAGAACAGAGACCAGGTGCTGGAGGGACTGAGGGGACAGAGCAGAGACCAGGTGCTGGAGGGACTGAGGGGACAGAGCAGAGACCAGGTGCTGGAGGGACTGAGGGGACAGAGCAGAGACCAGGTGCTGGAGGGACTGAGGGGACAGAGCAGAGGCCAGGTGCTGGAGGGACTGAGGGGACAGAGCAGAGACCAGGTGCTGGAGGGACTGAGGGGACAGAGCAGAGACCAGGTGCTGCAGGGACTGAGGGGACAGAGCAGAGACCAGGTGCTGCAGGGACTGAGGGGACAGAGCAGAGACCAGGTGCTGGAGGGACTGAGGGGACAGAGCAGAGACCAGGTGCTGGAGGGACTGAGGGGACAGAGCAGAGACCAGGTGCTGGAGGGACTGAGGGGACAGAGCAGAGACCAGGTGCTGGAGGGACTGAGGGGACAGAGCAGAGACCAGGTGCTGCAGGGACTGAGGGGACAGAGTAGAGACCAGGTGCTGGAGGGACTGAGGGGACAGAGCAGAGACCAGGTGCTGGAGGGACTGAGGGGACAGAGCAGAGACCAGGTGCTGGAGGGACTGAGGGGACAGAGCAGAGACCAGGTGCTGGAGGGACTGAGGGGACAGAGCAGAGACCAGGTGCTGGAGGGACTGAGGGGACAGAGCAGAGACCAGGTGCTGGAGGGACTGAGGGGACAGAGAAGAGACCAGGTGCTGCAGGGACTGAGGGGACAGAGAAGAGACCAGGTGCTGGAGGGACTGAGGGGACAGAGAAGAGACCAGGTGCTGGAGGGACTGAGGGGACAGAGAAGAGACCAGGTGCTGGAGGGACTGAGGGGACAGAGCAGAGACCAGGTGCTGGAGAGATTGAGGGGACAGAGCAGAGACCAGGTGCTGCAGGGACTGAGGGGACAGAGCAGAGACCAGGTGCTGGAGGGACTGAGGGGACAGAGCAGAGACCAGGTGCTGGAGGGACTGAGGGGACAGAGCAGAGACCAGGTGCTGGAGGGACTGAGGGGACAGAGCAGAGACCAGGTGCTGGAGGGACTGAGGGGACAGAGCAGAGACCAGGTGCTGCAGGGACTGAGGGGACAGAGCAGAGACCAGGTGCTGGAGGGACTGAGGGGACAGAGCAGAGACCAGCTGCTGGAGGGACTGAGGGGACAGAGAAGAGACCAGGTGCTGGAGGGACTGAGGGGACAGAGAAGAGACCAGGTGCTGGAGGGACTGAGGGGACAGAGCAGAGACCAGGTGCTGGAGGGACTGAGGGGACAGAGCAGAGACCAGGTGCTGCAGGGATTGAGGGGACAGAGCAGAGACCAGGTGCTGCAGGGACTGAGGGGACAGAGCAGAGACCAGGTGCTGGAGGGACTGAGGGGACAGAGCAGAGACCAGGTGCTGCAGGGACTGAGGGGACAGAGCAGAGACCAGGTGCTGGAGGGACTGAGGGGACAGAGCAGAGACCAGGTGCTGGAGGGACTGAGGGGACAGAGCAGAGACCAGGTGCTGGAGGGACTGAGGGGACAGAGCAGAGACCAGGTGCTGGAGGGACTGAGGGGACAGAGCAGAGACCAGGTGCTGCAGGGACTGAGGGGACAGAGCAGAGACCAGGTGCTGGAGGGACTGAGGGGACAGAGCAGAGACCAGGTGCTGCAGGGACTGAGTAGACAGAGCAGAGACCAGGTGCTGGAGGGACTGAGGGGACAGAGCAGAGACCAGGTGCTGCAGGGACTGAGGGGACAGAGCAGAGACCAGGTGCTGGAGGGACTGAGGGGACAGAGCAGAGACCAGGTGCTGCAGGGACTGAGGGGACAGAGCAGAGACCAGGTGCTGCAGGGACTGAGGGGACAGAGCAGAGACCAGGTGCTGGAGGGACTGAGGGGACAGAGCAGAGACCAGGTGCTGGAGGGACTGAGGGGACAGAGCAGAGGCCAGGTGCTGGAGGGACTGAGGGGGCAGAGCAGAGACCAGGTGCTGGAGGGACTGAGGGGACAGAGCAGAGACCAGGTGCTACATGCGTGTGGCTGTGAAAGGGTTGGCTAAAGAACCGAATCAGAAAGGTACCCAGAATCCCACTCACTTTTGGCACGTTCTCAAGGGTTTCGTAGATCCTGATATCCTTCATACCGACATTTTTTTGCATTAAGACGAACATCTGGTTAAAGTTCATCGCCACTACGATGCAAGGAAGGACAGCAGCGCTCCAGGGTAAGGCTGAAAGTGTCGCCATGTCGCTCTTCGGCGCAGTCTGCAATGCGAATGTGTTCTTATAAATCTGCAAGCGAATGAGTTGTTTTTATTTTCGTTTTCTGCTACGTTTGGAGACATAAAGCCGACACAGATTGAAAAATATTTATTGAAATCAAAAATAAGTAAGGGAAGTTCGGAGTGACGGCCCGCCGGCCTAAGGACACTGGGCGACCGTGCCGAGGCAGAGCTCGCCAGTCTGTCTCCAACCCAACGGCGGTGAGGCAAATAGAAGGCGTTGTGGGGGTGGGCTGCTGCCCTGCCCACACGGCGAGCGAGACGGACTCATCAGGAGGGCGGGATTACCC